>NC_057808.1:424174080-424207088 GCF_018294505.1 Triticum aestivum | reverse complement strand
GGGGGTTCTTGTAATACATCCCCGATAACTTCTGTGTGAATAGGATGGTAGTTATGCACCGTAGACCTGATAACTTATGTGCAAGATGTTTGATAACTTTTGACTTGTGAAAACAAAGTTGGAGAAACATGTCCCAGGTAATTTTTGTGCGAATTGCATGGTAGTTTATGCACCGCAGACCTGATAATTTACGTACAACCACGATGATAACTTTGACTCGATAACTCATGATTAAATAACATTATGATATAGCAGAACTGACTTGATAACTTACTTAGTCTAGGTGTGATAACTTTCGACCGGAAGGGGGGGGGGGCTTGTTGAAAAACACCCTTCGGTAACTCGTGTGTGAATAGCATAGTAATACACACACAAGAGAGCTGATAACTTAGTTAACCTAGGCTTGTAACTTTTTAACCGAAAGAAGTTGTCGAAACATACCAACATGAGTTCTAGTTTTGAAGGTCTCATCGTAACGAAATTTTTATGTGAAAATGATTTTTGTATCGGAGCGACTATTTGAGTTACAATTTTTTTTTCTTTTTGAGTTTCGGTGGGATCCTCCTTGATATTAACATTTTTCGTTCCCTAGGGCACACGGATGTGCTTGTGTGGAGAATGTAGAAGAAATTATTTTTTATGCCCCGGTAAGTTATGTGTAAACAACATGATAACTTACGCTCAACTGGCATGATAACTTGTGTTGCACATGCATGGTAATTTTTATCTAGAAAAATTCGTTGGAACATACCAACATGGGATCTAGTTTCGAAGATCTTGTTGCGACGGATCTTTTTATGTGAAAACATTTTTTTATCAGAGCGACGGTTTGAGCTATAAAATGTTTTAAAAATTCAAAATAGAGAGAATTTAGAATGGCATCATAGTTTTGTCATCTAGTGCATATATGCATGTGCACGTGAAAAGAAAAGTTGGAAGACCGTCTTTTCATACCTGGTAGTTACTATGAAAACAACTTGGTAACTTATGTATCGCACTCGTGATAACTTACGTTGCACATGCCTGGTAACTTTTTATCCGAAAAAAATCGTCAAAATATACCAACATGGGATCTAGTTTCGAAGGTCTCCTTGCGACGAATTTTTTATGTGAAAACAGTTTCTTGATCGAAGCGACGGATTAAGCTAGAAAACATTTTAAATTTTGAAATTTAATGGAATCTTTGCTGATGTCAGCAATTCTGTCTTACATACATGCATGCATTTTTTTAGGCATAAGTATGGAGTGTTGCCTTCTTTCTTTCATCCACGTCAGCCAGATTTAAGAAAAGGAAGGAGGGCTGCTGAGCGAGGGTAATTGATCGATGGAATATACTAATCGTGCGGATCTGTTGCTAATGACCGCACAGTCGGACGTTAGTCACGTCCAAGAGTTAAAGTACAGTGCATTGGCGGGACTGTGGCGGACGGTGGCCGCGGCGCCGCGTTCATCGCGGGCGAGTCGGCGGTGCAACAAACTACTTGCAAGCGTCGTCACTGCAGAGAAAGTCCGTCCAGGGGACGAATAGGATGACGCTGAGGCAGAGGACGCGCGAGGAGAAATATAATGCCATGGCGGCGTCAATGCAATAGAAAGCGGGAGAGGAGGCCGAAAGAAATGACGCCGATGTTAATTTAGTAGGCAGCGGACGAGAAGACCGAGAGGAACGACGCCAGAAATAGAGCCATTGTAGTAGGTCGTGGGAGACAAGGCCGGGAGGAACAACTCCGACGGCCGCTCCAGTGTAATAATAGAATTCCATATCTCGATCGGTAGCGTCTATCCGAACGCGTTGGTTGCATTCATATGTTTTCATATCAGTACTGTCGCACTCCCATCCCGTTTAAGTGGTAAGGTACTACGTCGTACGAGTGTTTGTTAATGCTACTGACATTCTGTTCCAGCTGACTTGGCTCGACTCTTCAGCAGCCAGCGGGCGGGCATGCGTACGTACGTACGAGCTGAAAGCGACGTGAAAGTTGAGGAGGCGATCGATCCACAGCACAACCAGAGAGAAACGGCGTCGACCAGAGCCGGAGGTTGCCTGGCTGCGCGACCCCGAACGACGCCAAGTCAAGATCATGGCGCCCGCCACACCGGTGGCATTGGCAGGAGCCATATAGTGCTCACGCGTTTCTCTTAAACGAGATCTCTCTTCGTTTTCCATTTTCACACCGACGGCACCGGACTGAATTTTCATCTAGATTAACTCGAGTCCCGTCCGCAGAATTGCCATGGCATCGCGCAATTTCGGCGATGTCGAGGCTGGCGGGCCATTTCAACCCTCGGTTGGTTAGTTCCAGCCAGTCAGTCCAGTCGTGCCCCGGTCAAGACGTGAAAAAGTGAGAGCCGTGCGTTCAGTTCCAGCCCGGACGTGTGACCCGATTGGCCCAATCAATTGTTAGCTTCACATTCACAGGCGTCAGCGTCGGCTACCTAGCCTCGTCGCCGTCGTCGTCTCCCAGGAGGTTTACGCGTAGCAGTGGTACAGCCAGCCAGCCAAGAGGCAACTAGCCGTCTGAATTCTCAAATGGTGCCGTTGGTTTAGTTCACTGAAAAATCAAAAGTACGGCACACTGGTAAACAATGTTCTTCAGAGTACTAGTGGAGTAGTACTTGCCTGGTGCAGCAGAGTGGAGTGTCTTTCATTTCTTTTTCTTTCCTAGTAAAGCCAACAGAACCGTGGAGGCGTGTTCAAACTCCACCTAGCACTAGACTAGAGCCGCAAAGCCAACAGTGAGGCACGGGACAGATGTGTCCAGAATAGCTACTGTAAAATATCATACCCTGACCATCTTTCCTTTTGAGAAGAGAGTTTCGAAGAAATAATAGGGGCAGGCTTGGCCTAATAGTTGAGTGTCATGGAGCTGAACTGAACACCTATACCTGTGTTTCACTCTGCAATGCACCAGAATGCAGCTTATTTTGTACTCCCTTTTTCTCACAGAAAATGTTACTGTATGAATCATGCATGCATAGATGTACGCTCAACTACATCATGCTCGTCTCAACGAGATCAAATCAATCGCCAAGAATGTGACCGCAAAAAGCAAACAGTTTTGGCCTTGGGTAAATATAAGCAGTCAAAAAAAAAGTTGAATCTACCATCCTCTGCGCTGCGATTCCGTTCGCCCCCGGGCGTACGTACGCCTCGCATAGTCGCATGACTGTGTCGATCTGAATAGAATTCCGTGACCGTGACGCCTCCCCGAACACATTCACATGTTTTCATACACGACCCACCCGCCGCCGCCTGAGGCAGCCGTCGGGCAAGCTCGGGGCGCCAAGGATGGTGGCGGCGGGACCTCGGTTGCCCTGCTTTTGCATGGGGAACCCCGGATCTGAAGCGGCGACTCCATTGGCAAGGCGCGACCGGCTAGCCGTCATGCGAGCGGTGGATCTGATGTCCCGGCCGCAAGGTCGGCAGGATCCGGTGGTCGTTGGCGGCCAGCGGCGGCTTTTGCGGCGGTCGGTGCGCGCGATCTGGTGCCTCCCCTCTTTCCCTGTTCGGCATGCGGGCCAACCTGGTTAGGTCGCGCTTCCTCTTGGTCGCCGGTTCTGTACAGGAGGCGCTGGTGGTGGCGGGGATCTAGTTCGGGCAAAATCCCTGGCCGGCATGACCGGCCGCGCCGACGGCGTCGCCTGAGGGCGCCGTTCCCCTCCTTGGAGACGTCGGTATGGACTGATCTCCTCACTTCACCTTCCCCTGGGTCTCCCGGGCGAAAACCCTAACTTTGTTGGGCGGCGGCGGCGCTCACGGCGTCGTTCCTTTCTTGAAGGCGCCGCTTTGGAAACCTTAGGGTTGGGTGGCGCTTGTGGGTGGTGGGCGACGGCGGTGGTGCGGCCCTATCCTAGCATGGATTTACGTCTGTTGCTTGAAGATGGATTCACGTAGGTGGAGGTCGTCGCCTGTCGTCGTGGTGGCGTCAATGGCGGAGGACCTGCCAAGGCTCAAATAGGTGAAGGTCGTCGTTTGGCGTCGGATGGCGTCGATATCATGGTTGTCATCTCAAGCTGCTCTGAATCTGGACCAGTGAAAGATGGCGGCGACGACACATGTGAGTATGTCGGACCGGTTAGAGCCCCGAACACATGTGGTTCACGTCTTCTGTCCACTCCTGAGTCCCGTTTTTGGGACAGCCTATTTTGTACTCCCTTTTTCTCACAGAAAATGTTACTGCATGAATCATGCATGCATAGATGTACGCTGAACTACATCATGCTCGTCTCAACGGGATCAAATCAATCGCCAAGAATGTGACCGCAAAAAGCAAACAGTTTTGGCCTTAGGTAATATAAGCAGTCAGTTGAATCTACCATCCTCTGCGCTGCGTACTGTGACACAAGACACAAGAGCAAACGATTCCGTTCCACGCCGGGCGTACGTACGCCTCGCATAGTCGCATGACTGTGCGGATCTGAATAGGATTCCGTGCCGATCGTGACGTCTCCCCGAACACATTCACATGTTTTCATACAAGAGGTACCTGTTGATGTTACTGACATGTTGTATCGTACTAGCTGATTTGGCTGGAGGCGACCTCAACTCCGCAGGGGCCAGATGGGATGAGCGAGCCAGCAGTGGTGATGCGTCCGTGGTCTGAACGGGAGCTCCGTGGTTCAACCGTTCCTTCATTTTTTGCAGAGCACCATGGCTTGTGTACCATCGTCTTCGTCGGACTGAATTTTTCTCCTTGGATGAATTCCATCCCATGCACCCAACCGAGAACTCGAGCAACCAGTAGCCAGCCGAGGACTGCACCTGCACGGGATCTGTCGACCGAGTCGTCGTCGTCGCCCAGCCGTGGAATCTTCCGCCCCCAAAATTACCATGACATCGCGTCTCGAGGACAGTCGCGCTTGGCTCCGTTCCAGATTCCAAAACCGCGCGGGCCACCACTCACCAGTACCGCTTTCGTCCATGGCGGCGCGTCTAGTGGAAATGTAGAATAGAATTCCATGTCGATCATCGGTAGTACGTCAATCCGAACGCGTTTGTTGTATTCAGATGTTTTCATATCAGTACGTACTCAGGCTGCAAGTGGGACTCTCCGCCCCACATCAGTCGCATAGTATAAGCGGGAGGCCCGCATATGCCCACATACTTTTACGCGGGATAAAAAGGTTTAGCGGGCAACCCACATTCCATTAAACATGACAAAGATTTCATACACTCAAATGAGTAGCTGAATCCAAGCGCGTACAAGCACGGCAGGATTCAACAAATACTCAAATGTTCAGGCATTCTAAATAGTGATCGTGGAACACCAGACCTTCTTGTGCTGACATGCATCGGAAAGGGACCTGAAGCTGGACATCGTGCACCGTTAAAAGTAAATGAAACAGAGAATGAGTGAATGATTGTTGATCGATCGATGAGAGATAGATGTGCGTGGAGACCATGACAGAGCTGGACGACGATGACGCTACGGCCGCGTCCATGGCAGTGCTAAGACGGCCGTGGACGAGGTGGACGGCGGCGAGCTTGACGACGACGATGGCGGCGCTAAGGCTGCCGTGGTCGAGATGGACGGCTGCCACCATGACGGAGACGACGACAACGTCCATGGCGGCGCTAAGGCTGGCGTGGTCGAGGTGGACGGTGGCGCTGCGGCCATGGCGAAGCTACACGGCAGCATGTTCTAATCCACAATGCATCGTCGCGGCATGCCCTGATTCAAGGAAGTGAGATGGACGTGGGCTTGATGCCGGCACCGCGGGACAAACCCACATATCCCACATATCTAGTCCCACTATCCATGGGTGTCCGCGAATGTAAATTATGTGGGCTTTTAAGTGGGCACCGTGGGCAGCCTGCGTCCACTTGCAGCCTGAGTACGTACTGTCGCACTCCCATCCCATGTGGTGGTAGGTACTAGTACGTCGTACGAGTGCTTGCTAATTCTACTACTGACCTTGGCTCGATTCTTGAGCAGCCATCGGACGTGCATGCGTACGTAGGAGCTGAAAGCGATGAGAAAGTTGAGGCGGCGATGGATCCACAACGCACGCAACGAGAGAGAAACGGCAGCGACCAGCGGTTGGCTCTTGGCTGGCTGGCTGCGCGACCCCGAACGACGACGTCAAGTCCTCAAAATCACGGCACCAATGGCATGCAGGAGCCATAGCATATAGGATTATAGGACCAGCAGAGTTCACGCGTTTCTCCATTTTTACACTGACTGACGCCGACCTGAATTTTCATCTACATCACTCCAGTTCCGTTGTGCTGTACTAGTATACTCCTAGCAATCAGCGGACGAGTGTACGACATCACGTTATGCTCCGCGTCGAGTCGACCTGGTCGATGTTCATGGAATCTTCTCTTCTTCTGTCCACGGAAATGCCATGGCATCGCACTTTCGGCGATGTCGAGGCTCGCGGGCCATTTCAACCCTCGGTTCGGTTGGTTCCAGCCAGCCAGTCGGTCCAGTCGTGCCCCGGTCAAGACGCCGGTGCACCGCGCGCGCGCGCGTACGTGAAGTGAGCCGTTCCGTTCCAGCCCGGGCGTGTTGGCCCGATTGACCCAGCCAACTGTTCACTTCACATGCGTCAGCGTCGGCTAGCTAGCCTCGTCGCCGTCGCCGTCGTCGTCTCCCAGGAGGTTTACGCGTAGCACTGGAGACGGGGTACAGCCAGCCAGCCAGCCAAGAGGCAACTAGCTGTCTCAACTCTCATGTGGTGCCCTTTGCCTGACGTTGGTTTACTACTAGTTCACTGATGAAAAGTACGGCACACTGCTAAACAATGGGCTTCAGAGTACTACTGGAGTACTTGCCTGGTGCAGCAGAGTGGGCTGTCTTTCATTTCTTTTTTCTTTTTTCTAAAGCCAAGCGAAATGTGGAGGCGTGTTCAAACTCCACCTAGCACTACATCCGCAAAGTCAACACTGGGGCACAGGGCAGATGTGTCCACAATAGCTACTGTCAAATATCATACCTAAAGTCTGACTCGTGCAGCTGCGCTCGTTCGCTGGCGCGAGCACACGGACTACAGCCGTCCGATGCGATGTGCCTGCGGGCGATTCGTCCCGACCAGGTGCCCGTTACGGATTGCGCGAAACGTGCGGCGAGTGGTGGGCCCGGCCCCTTTATTCCAGGCGAAACCGCTCCCCCTGCCCGCACCCCCCGCTCGTCTTGTTCGAAACCGCCCGCACCCCCCGCAGATTTCATTCGAACTCCTCTCCCTCTCCCTTTCCTCTCCTCTAGCAACGGTGCGGCGAGGCGGGGTGCTGCAGTGGTGGATCCGGCGTGGAGTCGCCGGTGCGGGAGGCCGTCCGCGTGCGCCGCGAGTCGCCGGCTGCAGGCGGAGGTAAACCGCTATTTCCTCCTCCCCTGCTCCCCTGTTTTTCTCGCTCTGCTCCCCTGTTTGCGCTCCATGGAGTTAGGGTTTCGGTGAGGGGCGGGCACGAGGTTGTCCATGGCGTCCTCGGGCTCCGCGTCGTGAATGCTTTTGGAGGGCGTGGCGTTGCTATGGCGAGGGGAGGGGAGGGGGGTGGGTTTGTGCTGGGGGTAGGCGGGATTGAGTCCTATAACTGAACTGCTCAAATGATACACGCGACCGAATCCTACACGCGACCGAATCCTAGTGACTGGCACATAGGATTCGTTTTTTCGATGTTGCTTGCTTCTCAAGACGCAGTTGCTCATAATTTCGACGGAGTTGCTTAGATTTTTCCTGTAATTTGTGAGATGGAGCGGCAGGACAAGGGGATGCATCTGACTGGGGGCAGTTGCTCATTTTTTTGATGGTAGTTGCTCATAAATTCGATGCTAGTTGCTTAGTTTTTTGCTGCAAATTTTGCGAGGGGGAGGGTCAGGGGATGCATCTTACCTGGGTAGTTGTTCATAAATTTGATGCTAGTTGCTTAGATTTTTTCCTACAAATTTGGGAGGGGGCGGGTCAGGGGATGCATCTGACTTGGGCAGTTCATGGAGGGGTCAGGGGATGCATTTTTTTTGGGGAAATGGTTTTTGTGATTGGTTGATTTTAGTTTTAGTTATTGCCTAGATTTGCAACACCAAGTTGATATCCTTTTTGTAGTGTTCTTTAAATTTACTGTGTGAAACATGACGTTGCTTATATCCACCATCGAGCTGCGGCCCTTCATTGCAACTATGAATAGGAGATGAGATGTCTCTCATGAATAAGCGGCAAAGCCTGAGTGTTTTTTGATCTTTTAGCTAATGTGATGAAGATGAACATGTGACTTTTTTTGTGATGAGTAGTTTTTTTATGTGCTTTATTTTTAGTTGCCACAAAATAATGAGTAGTTGCATAGTTCTCAATACCAAATTGCTTTTGCAAGCACTAGCAATTCAGTTGTTGAGTTATCTCTGGGTAGGGAATAAATGGAGTTTTGTTTATCTCCAAATGACAGTGATGTTAGCTCCAAATGCAAGCAGTATCATTTGAGCAGTTCAGTTATAGGGCTTTTGTATCTGGTTGTATCTGTTTTCATGAACATGGTTTTTTTTGTGTTTTCTTGTACAGAATGGCTCCGAAAAGCAAAAGGCATGCGGGTAGAACTGATGGTGAAAATGAGGAAGAAGAAGTGGCAGCTCAACCAGCAAGGAGTAATGTTGGATGCAAGCGTGGGCGGGCGAATCAGGATCCTGTACGTGGTGCTCGGGCAGGGAAACGGGCCACCAATTCTGCCCGGGGTGGTCGGGCGGGGAAACGGGGCACTGATTCCGCCCCTCGTGATGAAGGAGGGAGAAATCCGAAACGTGCGAAGAAAGTTGCGGATGAGGTATTTTTCTTATGAAAAAACTTGAAAGAAGGGAGGCATCCTTGAAATATGTAATGCTCAAGCCAGCATGGCATTTTCTTTTTGTATATGCACTCCTATCATTTGATAAGCAGCAGAATAGCAGTGTAGTAGTTGCCTAGTTTAGTACTAACAGTTGCAGTTCATTATAGATCTAGTTGCTTAGTTTAGTATAGTGAGTTGCTCAGCTTAATATAGTGGGTTGCTCATTTTTTAAATTTGTATGCAGATTGGTAGCAGTGGGCCACCACCGAGGAACAGGGCATCACCTTCAAGACTTTTTCTCCTAAACAGTGGCCTCGATGATACACAAAAGGATGCCATTGGTGATATAAGCTTTGGGGGTGTGCTTGATATCGGGACAAGAACAATGAAAGGAGATCTTGTGAAGTTTGTGACGAAGTGTTATGATCCAGAGTTGTCGCAGCTTGTTATCCCAGATAGGGGGAAGATCCCAGTTGATGCAGCAAGCGTAGAAAGAATCTGGGGTTTGCCAAGGGGGCAGAGTAAGGTTGCATATGAAGTGGAGCCAAACGTAGTTAGGTTGTTCAATGAGATGTTCGACATCCCGACAGGGCCCGCGCCATCAGTGACCGAGTGGTGCAAAATGATAAATGGTATGGGAGCAGTTGCGGACGACAAGTTCTTAAGTGCTTGGTTGGTTGTTGTTTATTGCTGTTTTCTTGCACCGACGACCAGCTTGAAGGTGTCACCGCGCGCATACTCAGCTCCGCTGAATCCACGTGAGGTTGTGAATTCAAATGTTTTCCAGTTTGTCGTCGACCAACTTAGGCTTGCTTTCATGGGTTTTGGAGACAAGAAGAATACTATATGCTGCTGCCTTTTCCACCTAGTGGTAAAATGATCTAGGCCTCCCCCCTTGTTTTTTCGTTTTTCATTTCGCGTTATATGTTTCAAGCTGAAGTTGGATAGTTTTTTTCGCAACTGACATGTGTTCTCTATTTTTTTGAAACAACTACTATACCTTGACTCGCTTGACGTGGACTTTAGGACAGTCCATAAGGATTATGTGGATGAGAGGACGGCAACTGTTCTTCCAAGGGTCAAAGCATGAATTGAAGGTCTGATCAAAGCAGTAATTAAGAAGGACAGGATTAGGAAGGGTGTCTATGGAAAGTTACGAGTAAGTGTCACTTTACTGTTTGAACAGAATTTTTTTGTAGTTGCTTGATTTTTTTATGCAGTTGCCCACCTATAGGGATTGTGTTGCCTAATTTTAGGAAGCCTAGGCCTGGTGATTAAAAGGTCCACAGTTTAGCAAGCATATGCAGCAATGCAAAACAGGGGAACTGTGCCAAGATGGAAGTGCCATCATGTTA
Organism: Triticum aestivum; assembly: GCF_018294505.1. Taxonomy (NCBI): domain Eukaryota; kingdom Viridiplantae; phylum Streptophyta; class Magnoliopsida; order Poales; family Poaceae; genus Triticum; species Triticum aestivum. Next base: position 424,196,978 of record NC_057808.1, on the reverse strand, counting down.
GTCATGTTAGTATTAGGTGCATCAAGTCAAGTCTCGCGAGCTAAACTATCCATAAACATGAGACAAATTCCAGATCCATCTCACCTCTCTCTCATCAACATGATACCTTTTCTTTAACAAATGGATCATTTGTTACAAATGACTCTTGCTCTCTCTACACACATGACACATACATAGTTGCACATGATGCATTCATCATGGTCAAGAAGGGAGACCCAAACCACTTGGCACATTGCAGTTTGCCCTGTGGACTGGACTGTAACAACATGAATGGAACGACCAAGCCAAAAAGGACAAAAAATGAAAACCAATAGGCCAAGAATTACTACTACAAATTCAATCTCCTAATCTGCAAGTATAGATCACTTTACTGTCTGAACAGAATATTTTTGTAGTTGCTTGATTTTTTTATGCAGTTGCCCACCTATAGGGATTGTGTTGCCTAATTTTAGGAAGCTAGTTGCTTTTCTGAAGCTAGTTTCATGATAGTTTTTTTACATGGAATTTCACATGGTAATCTTCATCATTTTGTCTCCAAGTAGTCATACAAGTCCAATTACATTAGTCTTTTTAAGAAACAATTGCCAATAATTTATAGTTTCTATAGTTGCTCAATTTTTATCGGGGGGTTGCTGTAGGTGCTGTAGGTTTTTGTGATGTCCATAACTGCAGTTGCCATCAATAGTGCTTGTATTTCCCTAAGTTAGGGAGGCAGTTGCTCATTCATTTCCTCTTTTCTGAACTTTGTTTGACCTTTTTTGCTAACTGAGTTTATCATGTACATTTTTTTACAACAAACAGCTCAAAGCCGAGTTCTCGAGATGCGCAGAAGATAGTGTTTTTGGGAGCATGGATCACATCCAGAAGTTTGTTGCTGCGAGGCTTCCTCGAAACTACAACAACAATGTATTTTCTTTTGTCACCATGGTTTTGCCATTTTCATAAGAAACGGAGTTCTTTTTTTCGTTTATCGTTGTTGTTGTATAGACTGCTCATCTTTTCGAGTTTTGTATTTTTGCAGAAATAAATGAGGTTGTCAATGATGGTCCATGATATGTGCTCTGAAATATCAGTCCAAATTGGGAGGTTTGTTCAAGGGGTGGGCAAGTTGGAAGAGGAGGAGGTTGAACCAGCAGGCACAAGTGTTTCTAGGGTCGCAAGCATACGTCAATCATCACGGCAGAAAAAGGCAGCGGCAAGTCTGAAACAACAGAAGGTTGCAAAGCAAAAGAATACAAGGGGCAGTAGCAGTCAGTGCAAGGAGACACTTTTGGCGTCCGATGACGAGGAGGAGGAATCCGACGAGCAAGAATTTGAATCTTCAGAAGAAGAAGAAGAGGAGGAAGGGAAAGATGAGGAAAGTCCTGAAGAGGAGAGTTCGGATAATGACGGGGACAACAATGACGATGACGACGATGACGATGACTATGATGATGATGCTCCGTCATACAGCAGGCCGCCAGCAGCCACAAAAGCTGGTGATGATGATTCACAGCACATGGACGCTGACAACTCACAGTCGCCCCTTGCTGGTGAAGAAGATGGTGGAGATGAGGAAGAGGACGATGAGGATGATGTTGAAGAGGAAGAGCAGGACAGGGAGGAGGATGATGAAGAGGAACGGGACGAAGAGAAGCAGAGAAATGTGGAAGGGGGCAATGATGAAGAGAATGAACCAGATAAGAAAGAGGGGGAATCGGAGGAGAAACAGGATGATGAAAAGAGTGAAGAAGAGGAAAAAGAGGAGGAAGACAGAGAGGATGAAGATGATGATGCGGAGCAAGATGGCGGGGGTGGGAAGGAGGGTGAAGACAAGGATGATGGCGGGAATGGCGGCAACGCTAGCACCGACCAGCCCAGCAAGGGAGGTGGTGATGATGAGGGAGGTGCACGAAATCCGGGGTGGCGTGGGAGCAGTTGCGACGACGAGGTGCCGCTAAGTACCATCATGGAGAGACTCAAGCACACTGGCAAGGAAAGAAGTGAGGCAGAGGAAACGATGTCCGTCGAGAGCACACAAGGAAGCATCCAAAGTGCCGACAGTTTTTTTAGAGCAGCTTCGTTAAGATGGACATGCGGAAGGAGCCGTTTGAGGTTCAGAGTGGGCCTGTCATTTCAGCTGCGGATGTGGTGAGGATTGGAGATACCAGTACAGACAGAAACAGGTCATTCCCGAGACCCATGATATCCCTCTTTTCCCGATGCCTGCGATGCCAACTGAGGAAAAATTCTCCGGGATGGATTTGTGCCCTGAGATGATGGTAGATGAGTTGGAACTACCAGGTTTTGGCCAAAAAGAGAAGGAAAGAAAGCTTGCAGGAGGATTTGGAGTGGCTGCCACAAGGAAGGTCAAGAAAGTGAGCCATAAGACAGTTAAGGCCAGTGTTATGTCTCCAAAAGGAAGAGAGGATGCGGCTGTTCAAAGTGCTGCAACTACGATAACCAGTCAGCAAGCTCCGACAGCTCAGAGACCGACAGATGATGCGGCAAGTCAAAAAGCAACATCACCAGCAAAAAGCAAGGTTTACCAGAAAAGAGCAGCAAAGAAGCAAAACACAGCAACTGATCATATTCTGCAAGCAACTGAACAGAAAAAACAAGCAACTACTGAATCAGCAAAGACTGAAAACAGAGCAAGTGCTGAATCAGCAAAGAGTGAAAACAGAGCAACTGCTGAATCAGCAAAGACTGAAAACAGAGCAACTGGTGCTACTTTTGAAGCAACTCAGCAAAAAACTCAGGCAACCAGAGTGAGCATGCAGGCAGCAACTGCCCAGGAATCAGCAGCCCCTCCCACGCAAAGTACGGAGGCAACTGCTGTGCTTGAGGAAGCAACCCCTGAGCAGGAGCAACCAACTGCTCAGGACTCAACAGACAAGCCTCCGGTACTCCCCAACAAGCAAGCATGTTCTGCAAAGGAGAAAGAAATCTCACTGGATGATGTTAGGGACATCAACAAGCTCCTTGAGAAGTGTGTGAGCCCAGGTTCGATGCCACCACTCGCGAGGAGTAATTCTGCTGGAACCATACCTGTAGTACGGACATCAGCTGCCATCAATCTACCAGCAAACAAAGGAGCATGCGATTCAGGTGAAGAAGCACGATTGCTGCAAAGATCAAAGTCTGGGAGCGCTGTGTGGGATGATTATTGTCCAGCTCCACCTTTCGATCTTGGGATAGATGAGCCAGCAGGAATAACAGGCGAGGAGGGCAAGGCAGCAGAGGATAAGGGGGTTGCAAACGCAGCTGCCACCGATGACATTGAGTGGGGAATTGACTTGGGCAATATGGACTTCGATGAAGTTGTCGAGGGGGCAGTCAAAAATGTTGTAGGTCAGAGTGCGGGGCACATGTCACCTGCCGGTTTCAGCACGCCAACCGAAGTTGCAAAAACTACCGCTGAGGGGGAATCATGTGGCAAAGGTGCAGCCAGCAGCTCGAAAGAACCTGTTCCTGAGAAGCGCGAGAGGAGGATACAGAAAGCTCCACCATCACAGAGGTCACCATATGTGAATGTAGAGATGAGGAAGGATTTCACATGCAATGCAGAGACAAAAAGAGTGTATGCACTGATTCTGTTGCTTGGAGGAGGAGGAGGGACGAGAAGGACGTTGCAGGGTGATGATACAACGTGTGTGTTTGTTCCAGTAGCCACTTTTTTCTTTTTTGCATGCAATGATCTCTCCTATTGTTATTTTTCTTAACAGAGCCTTTCTGTTTGTTCTACAGGCCGCAAATCATAAACTATCATGGTTACTTCTGCACAATCAAGGAGCTTGCTCAATCAACGAGGAAGGCAGGATGGATGAAGACACATGTCTTTGAGTTAGGGATTGAAGCAATCATGTACAACAGACAGGTGGGGTCCAAGAAAATAATCATGCCTGTTAGGTTTTCGGTAAGAGAAATAAAAACCCACAGTTTTTCCTTTTTTTTGTTTTTTGGCACTGAAGTTGTTGCTCTATTATCCGATTCTACATTTCTCCACAAACTTGGCTTCAAAGGCTCGATCTAGATGTGAGGGAGCTGCATGATAGGTTCAAAAAATCAAACCGTTTGGATGAGTAAGACATGGTATGGTCCATGTGTTTTACTAGTTGTCAAACATGATAAAAGGCTCTATTCTGTTTTTTCTTAGATTTTTTTCTAGAAGCTGATGTCAGGAAATCATAGGAGTTGCTTGAAATCACATGATAAGTTGCTCATAAAAAGCCACTGAGTTGCCTGATAAGCCATTTTGCACAAGCTTCATACACATTGTCAGAAGTTTTTTGATGTTTCTTTAGTGTTTTGAGAGTTATGCCAGAACTTGCCTAAAATTCTACAGAGTTACCTAAAAATCATATGAGATGTTGCTCATACAAACATATAGAGTTGCCCAAAAACATATCAGTAGTTGATGTCTTTTTTGGTATGCTGACATGGTTTTTTTTGAAGGTTATGATTCCTGTGCTTGAAAATTTAGACCCAGAGAATGCCAATTGTGCACACCACTACTGGGTACTCAACATCAATCTAAGGGACAAAAGGTTCGAAGTGTTTGACTCATGGAGGATGTTAAAGAAAAGCAAGAGGCTGGATGATGTTGCAAGGGCTATTGTAGCTGCAGTTCGTGTGTTGTGGGACAAGTACTATCCAAAACAAGCAAAGACAATGGACAAGTTCCCGCTTGTGGATATCGATGCACCAAAGCAAACTGTATCGTAAGGACCAACCCACATACATACACATCGTTGTTATAAGACGTAGTGTTTGCTTTTTTTTGAAAGTGCTTTCTTGACATTTGGTTTTTTTGCAGCGGTGACTGTAGCATATTCGCATTGATGAACGCGTTATTGTGGAACGGGACATGGCTCCCGAACTACAGACAAAGCGACATACCAAACATCAGGAAGAAGATGACCATGTCCATGCTGAAGTGTGACCTGAACAAGATTCCATGGCAGGAGATCCTCAAACCGGCCAACAAGTGAACCAATATCTAGGTACATTTTTTTTCCTGATCAATGTGTTCCATTAGAGAATATCAAATGCGAATACTAATGTGTTCCATTACAAAACTCACAAAAGTTTGCCCCAAACCACCTATAACATGTTTGCATAAATCACAAGCGTCCATAGGATTTTGCATGTTTTATGAGTAAGGAATATAAGCACAAATGTCAAGCATCTACCTCCACACAGTCTCCAATTTGTGAATTTAAAGCTAGGAAACACATAAATTAAAACAAGTCCATGCAAATGATTTCATCGTTGCTTTTTTCTTGAAGCTGGCAGTTGCTTGATTTCCCTTCTACATTTGCTCAGAAACCAGACCTCAATTGCTTCATCTACCAGGACACTGTTTTGCTCTTTTTTTCCTTACTTTCCGCTAGTTTTGCAAGCCCAGGGGGTCATTATCTTCATGTGGTAACGATCACATCAGCTTCCCTAGGCACGTCGCAGCAGTGTGATCGATTGATTCACAAATGCTGCACTTGTTCTTTTTCTTAGGGTGTAGTTCCAGGGCTGATTTGAAGCGCTTGCTGCGGCTGCGCCCTTTCGTGACTGAACGAGGTGGATCCATAGGACCAGGGGGGCAGGAGGTTGGTTTGAAGTACTTTGGGCATTAGGGTTTGATGCTTCCCTAGCACGAGCCGCTTCCCGGGCTGCCTTTAGCCTCTTCTTCCTCAGTTTATTCAGCTTAGTAACCTCAGTATCTGCTGCTTTCATGTGCCTCCTAACTGCAGCGGCTGCCTCATCACTAGTCATTGCCTTCTTGGCTAGCTTTGCAAAATCCATTGTCAGAGTCACTTGCCGAACTTGGTTCTCTGACTCAGCGGGCAAGTCATGCAGAGGGCCCTCGTTAGGTGGCGGTGGTGCACTTCGCACTGCATCTTGCGTCCAGCGGCGCTTGATGTAGTGTTCAGGTATCTCATTAACGCCAAGGTGTGTGAAGATTTTCAAGACATGGCAACAAAGCATGTTGTCCCTATGCCACTTGCAACATTCGCAATCGTAGATAGCTGGCTCTGGTCTCACTGTGACTAGGTACTTCCTCGAGCCATACCCTAGAACTTCTTCTGTATTGTGCTCAAGGAATAGAAGTTGATTCCAGCGGGACGCACATCGTACGGGCCAATCATTTGAAACTCAGTTCTAAACTTCACATAGATGTCCCTAGTGTATGCTTTGTAGGCATGCCTCTCAATGGGGAAACGCGACCATCTTTGTGCCTCTAGATGCTCTGTCCGGTAGTCGTTCCCGCCCTCCCTCACGAGTATGTGTACCTGAATTTTCTCATATTGCTTGACGAAGTTAAGAATTGACTTGTGTGGGTTCACATAGTGCTTCAACACAGCATTGAACCCTTCGCTGCGTTGCGTTGACTGAAGGAAAGGGAAGAACCTGAATTTGAAGTAACACGGCACCCATGTAGCCCGATCTTCATAGAGTTTCTCAAAGTGACCATGCATAAGACCTTCATATTTCAATTGAAGTGCAGCCCATTTCCTTTCAAACTCAGCCGGGGTGAAACTGAAGTCAATGCATTCATTGAAGTCTTTTACCAAATCCGGGTTCCTAGGCAACACAGGGCCAAGCTTCTCTTGTGCTTTCTTCATTATATGCCAACGGCAGCAATGGTGAATCGTTGCCGGGAACTTCCTCTTGATAGATTGTGCCATAGCAACATCTTGGTCCGTGATGATGTGTCCGGAGCCAAACCATCCATTGCTTCTAGGAAAGCATCAAACAACCAGTCATAACTTGAGGCTAGTTCCTGCCGGACAAATCCACACCCGAGCATTATTGACTGCCCATGTCCGTTGATTCCAATGAAGGGGGCAAACGGCATATTGTACATGTTCGTGAGGTAAGTTGCATCAAATGACACGCAATCATGATAAGCCTCCGCGTATGCTTTCCGTGCCGCACCATCCACCCAAAACAAGTTTTCTGTCCTGCCTTCCGCATCTGTCTTGCATTTAAAGAAAAATCCTGGGTCATTTTCCATCACCTTGCTAAAGTAGTTTAGTGTTTCTTCAATGTCATTGTCTTTAGTTGGGGCGTTGAGCTTCGAACAGTGGTTATGGATGGCTTTATCTGTGTACGGAACAATCAACTCCGAGTCGTAGTATGATAACATTAACATCATCATTTTTCCTGCCATAAAAAACAGAAAGTTGTTTTTTTTCCAGGACTAACTAACCACAATGCAGCGAGCAACATGTTTTTTATAGATAACATAAAGTAACAATTATGCATAAGCAGAACAAGAACCAAGCCTGTATCCAACCAAGTTTTGTTTTTTGATGGGTGATGTCTTTTATTTTATTTTCAGAGTTGCACGGAAAATGAACATAGTTGCTTCAGTTTACTGTTCAAGTTGCCAGTTTTTCCCCCTGATCAGGGTTGCCCATGAATCCTAAGCAGCTTATACTAGGATAGGAAACAAACCCAAGTAGTTGAGGTAGGAATAGGCAACACCAAGGTGTTTCTGTTTTGGGTCATGATTTTTTTAATTACCAGAATTGCACAAAAAATGAACATAGTTGCATAAAAATGAACATAGTTGGCTCAGGTCAAGGTACTTGATGCAGGAATAAGTATCAGTTCTGTGGTAAAAAGACATAACGCAATGTGAGTTTTGTACCTGCTGTCAAGTTGCAGTCATTTAGGTGAGTCAGTAATTTTTCTGTTCCGGCGGGATTCCTTGGTGAGAACGGAGGTATTTCGAAAGCGATGGCTTGTCAATCAGTGGATGGTTATGATCTGCAATAAAAGTGATAACCTCCCATCTGTCATCTTTAAGCTTCACCACCATCTTAGCACGGCATTTTGTTTGCTTCACAGTTTCCCGTTTCCTCTTCTTCTTGAAAGTGTGTTCCTCAACATCATCTTCAACATCTTGTTCAGGTGAGCTTGGACATATAGTGTTTTTGCTCGACGACGGAACATCCGGGATCCCAACCCTCTCTACTGGTTTGCGGAACTTGTTACAGCAGAATTGCTGTTTTTCCACCACACCTGTGTAGGCCGACCTGTAAGACGTATTTGACTTGATTGAAAAGCCCTCCATCAAAGCATAGCGATTGTAGTGTTCCCTCGCATCCTCTAATGTGTCGAAGCGCATGCCAACATAAGGTTGTTGTGGCTGTGATCCAACTTCTTCATCTTCCAACTCATGTGCCTCATGAACTAAAGCATTAGCAGGAGCAACCATAGGTGGGGGAGCGGCAACACGATTGTCCGGGACATGAGTAGTGTTAGATCCAACATTGGGGTCAGGAGACTCACCAACCTCCTCCTCCAATTGTTGATGTTCCTATTCACCCCCTGCATGCAAGAAGGGTGCACCCAACTCGACTGAAATGTTGATGGACTCTACGTCAAGCGGTGGTTCATTCAGATCAATCATCATGAACAATCAACCTGCAACAAATTGTGTGTTAGCCCACCACAAAAGCATGCATGACCTTTATGAACAAACTAGTTGTAGAATATAAAGGAGCAACTATAAACACTTGTTTGGGCAACTATAAAGTTAAACAGAGGCAATTCATATCTTCTTTTTCCTCAAAAGTTTCCTGTTTCTTCTTGTTTTCTTATATGTGTTATGTTTCTACCAGTATGACACACATATACAGCAGCAAAGATTTGTTTTTACACGACATGCGCTGATTCATTTGTGCCTTATTTCAGCAGTAGATTACAACTTTTAATGATGGGAAAGAAACAACCAATGTGCATATCTGACGGAGAGCTTACCAGGAGCAGGAGGCCTATCATTTGGTGTAGTTTATGTCTTTTTTATTTTTTTAGTGAGACCATATGGAATGTAGCAAAGTATCTTAGTGTGGGATTGTTCGAATCTGTTTTTATGACGCGACCTTTGTTTTGTGCGTTTGTCGTTTGTGTCTTCTTTTTAGCGAGAACCATACTGATATAGCAAAAGCTGTGCGTTAACACATGCAAGTTAATACTTTCTACCTCTGTCTATAACTTGAGTTTTTATGTTCTTGATAGTTTTAATGCACAGGGAAGTTGCATGTGTTTTAGTACTAGAGTTGACATGTTCTCACATCTGGTAGAGGCAACTCTAGAATTTCTGAACAGCTACGGTTGCACAACTCTTTTTTTTACCAGAGTTGCTTCAAAAATGAACATAGTTGCTTCAGTTAATTGTTCGAGTTGTCAGGTTACTTTTCCTGATCAGGGTTGCTCATGAACCCCAAGCACCTTATAATAGGATAGGAAAGAAAGCCAAGCAGGTTTCATGTTGCAATGCACCTGCACAAACGCAATGGTCCTGCATTTTCTTTCCCACTAGAGTTGCTCTATTTTTGTACTCGTGTTGCTTTTTTGTATCATAATAGTTGCTCAAGATGCGTATTGGTGTTCCCACTATAGTTGCTTTTTTCACGAGATCAAAAGAACGAACTAAAAACTGGACTAGTTGATGTTCAAGCAGGGAAGGGCAGGGGTGGTTGAGTAGGGAAGAGACAGGAGTCGGGTGGAGGTGGTGCTTACCTTTTTAGGGGCAGGTAGGTCTGGTTTTTTCTCTCTAGATCTGCTTTTTGGAGCAAGGAGGAGGAAGGAGGTGTTCCTGTGTCGGCTTTGTTCTTCAAGACGCCATAGATGGGGCAGATCTTGTTTAGAGGAGGAAAGGCAGGAGCAAGGAGGAAGAAGGGGACCCGTGCGTGGGCTTGTCCTTCAAGGAAAAGGAGGAGGGGGTTGCGTGAGGCGTCCGCAAGGGGGAGCGTGGGCGGGGGTGCAGGGAGGGGGTGGGGACCGAAGCCTGGGGACGACGGGTGCGAGAAAGCGGGGGCCAGGGGGACCATGTGTGATCGGGGCACGCGCGTGATTCGCGCGGGCTTGGGTTGGTCGGTTTCGCGCGTGGGGGGCTGCTTTCCGTTTCTGCCTGTCTGGTCGCGCGCGCGGGCGGCTCCTTCCTTTTCTGGGAGAGCGCTTGGGGCTGCGATCGGGTGCCCGTGCGCCCGCGAGCCACGTCACACCTACTCTGACGACCTTTCTTCAAGATCAACAGAGTTTTGAAGAAATATAAGTAGGGCGGGCCTGGCCTAATAGTTCAGTGTCATGGAAGCTGAATTAAACACCTACATATGTTTTTTTTGAAGATAGAAAGGGGCTCCATGCCACCTTTATATTTCAAAACAGGCCGCAGCCTGAGGAACAAATTAAAATTACATGAAACTTGTGGGGTGCACTTTAGTGCAAGTCCACAAGGGATAACAGAAGAGAGAGCCGGGGGCAAGGAGAAAAGCAGAAGAGATCATCAGTAATAAAGCTATGTGATTATGCGGCTAAAAGATTGCCCCAAAACATGAGGTCTCTTTATCCTACTGTTTGGTGGCTCTGTAGCACCAGAGGCGGATCAAGTCTGCTGCATAGAAGCTTATGTAGGATTCAGTCCATGAACGTAAGTTAAAGATTCGATCATTTCTCGCATGCCAGAGGGTGATGGCACAAGCTGCAAAACCACATTCCATTTGCGCCTCAACCTTAGGTGAGTAACAGCTTGTTGAACAAAGGACAGTATGTCAGGTGATCTGCAAGCTAGAGGTGCGAGGTGCAGCCGATGCCAGAGGGTAGACGCTGACCTACCTATGTTTCACGCTGCAATTTACCAGAATGCTTGAAAATGTTTTGAAAAAAAGTTCCAATAAAAAGAGCACCGCCAGTCTCTTTATGTCTTTTCTTTGCAAGTCAAACTACCAAATGAATTGTGTGCGGATGTATTCTATCTGTCTCCATGTTGGTTTCACATCTGCTGTCCACTTCTGAATCCATTTTTTGGCCCAGCTTATTTTGTAGTTTTTCTCACATAAAATGCACGTATGAACACTAGTATAAAACATGGCTTTGGTTCGGGCCTGGCCAGCCCATTAGTCCCGGTTCTACACGAACCGGGACCCATGGGGGGCATTGATGACCCACAAGTGTAGGGGATCTATGATAGCCTTTTCGATAAGTAAGAGTGTCGAACCCAACGAGGAGCAGAAGGAAATGACAAGCGGTTTTCAGTAAGGTATTCTCTGAAGCACTGAAATTATAGGTAACAGATAATTTTGTGATAAGATAAATTGTAACGGGTAGCAAGTAACAAGTGTAAATAAAGTGCAGCAAGATGGCCCAATCCTTTTTTAGCAAAGGACAAGCCTGGACAAACTCTTATATAGAGAAAAGCACTCCCGAGGACACATGGGAATTATCGTCAAGCTAGTTTTCATCACGCTTATATGATTCACGTTCGGTACTTTGATAATTTGATATGTGGGTGGACCTGTGCTTGGGTGCTGTCCTTACTTGGACAAGCATCCCACTTATGATTAACTCCTATTACAAGCATCCGCAACTACAAAAGAAATATTAAGGTAAACCTAACCATAGCATGAAACATATGGATCCAAATCAGCCCTTACGAAGCAACACATAAACTAGGGTTTAAGCTTCTGTCACTCTAGCAACCCATCATCTACTTATTACTTCCCAATGCCTTCCTCTAGGCCCAAACAATGGTGAAGTGTCATGTAGTCGATGTTCACATAACACCACTAGAGGAGAGACAACATACATCTCATCAAAATATCGAACGAATACCAAACTCACATGACTACTAATAGCAAGACTTCTCCCATGTCCTCAGGCACAAACATAACTACTCACAAAGCATATTCATGTTCATAATCAGAGGGGTATTAATATGCATAATGGATCTGAACATATGATCTTCCACCAAATAAACCAACTAGCATCAACTACAAGGAGTAATCAACACTACTATCAACCTACAGGTACCAATCTCAGGCTATGAGACAAAGATTAGATATAAGAGATGAACCAGGGTTTGAGAGGAGATGGTGCTGCTGAAGATGTTGATGAAGATTGACCCCCTCCCGATTAGAGGATCGTTGGTGATGATGATGGCGATGATTTCCCCCTCCCGGAGGGAAGTTTCCCCGGCAGAACAGCTCCGCCGGAGCCCTAGATTGGTTCCGCCTCGTGGCGGCGGAGTCTCGTCCCGAAAGCTTGCTTATGATTTTTTCCAGGGTAAAAGACTTCATATAGCAGAAGATGGACACCGGAGGCCTGCCAGGGGGCCCACGAGGCAGGGGGCGCGCCCCCACCCTCGTGGCCAGGGTGTGGGCCCCCTCTGGTATTTTCTTCGCTTATTATTTTTTATTATTTCCAAAAATAACTTCCGTGGAGTTTCAGGACTTTTGGAGTTATGCAGAATAGGTCTCTAATATTTGCTCCTTTTCCAGCCCAGAATTCCAGCTGCCGGCATTCTCCCTCTTCATGTAAACCTTGTAAAATAAGAGAGAATAGGCATAAGTATTGTGACATAATGTGTAATAACAGCCCATAATGCAATAAATATCGATATAAAAGCATGATGCAAAATGGACGTATCAACTCCCCCAAGCTTAGACCTCGCTTGTCCTCAAGCGGAAGTCGATAACGATAAATATGTCCACATGTTTAGAAATAGAGGTGTCGATAAAATAAAATACGGACATGAGGGCATCATGATCATTCTTATAACAGCAATATATATATATATATTCATATGATTTCTTATGCTCAAGTAATAATCAATCCACAATGTCAAGTATGAATCAGAAACTTCATTGTAAACCAACAAACTACAATCTCAGTCATTGAAGCAATTGCAATTTATCATAACATCAGAAAGAGTCTACGTAAGAGCTTTTCAGCAAGTCCACATACTCAACTATCATTTAGTCTTTCAAAATTGCTAACACTCACGCAATACTTATGGGTATGGAGTTTAAACCGGACACAGAGAAAGATAGGGGCTTATAGTTTCGCCTCCCAACCTTTTACCTCAAGGGTAATGTCAACAATAATAGTTCATGATAACTTACATCCAATTGGATATATATATATATATATATATATATATATATATATATATATATATATATCAGGATCTTTCCAACACAATGTGCTTGCCAAAGGATAAAATGTAAAAAGGAAAGGTGAAGATCACCATGACTCTTGCATAAAGTAGAAGGTAACAGTAAAAGATAGGCCCTTCGCAGAGGGAAGCAGAGGTTGTCATGCGCTTTCAGGGTTGGATGCACAAAATCTTAATGCGAAAGAATGTCACTTTATATTGCCACTTGTGATATGGACCTTTATTATGCAGTCCGTCGCTTTTATTTCTTCCACATCACAAGATCGTATAAAGCTTATTTTCTCCCACACTAATAAGTCATACATATTTAGAGAGCAATTTTTATTGCTTGCACCAATGACAACTTACTTGAAGGATCTTATTCAATCCATAGGTAGATATGGTGGACTCTCATGGCAAAACTGGTTTTAAGGGTATTTGGAAGCACAAGTAGTATCTCTACTTGGTGCAAGGAATCGGCTAGCATGAGGGAGAAAGGCAAGCTCAACATGTTGGATGATCCATGACAATATACTTTATCTCAGATATAAGAAAACATAACCCATTACGTTGTCTTCCTTGTCCAACATCAACTCTTTAGCATGTCATATTTTAATGAGTGCTCACAATCATAAAAGATGTCCAAGATAGTATATTTATATGTGAAACCTCTCTTTCTTTATTACTTCCTATTAATTGCAGCGATGACCAAAACTATGTTTGTCAACTCTCAACTTTTAATCATCATACTCTCTATATGTGAAGTCATTACTCTTCATAAGATCAATATGATCTCTTTATTTCTTTTTATTCTTTCTTTTTCTTGTATTCACCCAAGATCATAGCAAGATAATCAAGCCCTTGACTCAACACTAATCTTTATTATATATAGCTCACAGACTCGATTACATAGAGGGATCATAAAGCAAAACTCACGACTAGATCATGCTAAAACTTTATTCTACTAGATCAAGATAATATCAAAAGGATCGAACTAAGAAAAAGGTAAAGATAGGAGTGTGATGGTGATACGATACCGGGGCACCTCCCCCAAGCTTGGCAGTTGCCAAGGGGAGTGCCCATACCCATGTGATTAGATCTCCTTTGCCGATGAAGAGGGTGGTGGAGTTGTTGATGATGTGGGCTTGTCGTCCATCTTCCAAGGCATAGGCTCACCATCATAGAAGGATGATCGAGTCTCCGGGATCCTCAAATCTGCAGCCAAACTCATCCTCTTGAATCTATATTCACACTCACAGTTTTGGTTTTATAGGTCATAGATTTGGGCTTGGAGGTGCTCGATCTTCTCGTGAAGCTTGAAGATGGTCTTCCCAATGTTCTTGGCATCCAGCTTGTGGTTGTTGGTGAACTCCGCGATCATCATGTGGTTGGAGTCGAGTCCACGCTCCACCATCTCCTAACACTTGAAAACTTGTTGCTTCATTGCCTCGAGCCTTGTCTCCACGCTTCCAGTCCTTCTTGGTCCCTTAGCATCGCGGATGCGCAGCAACCCATCACGCATCTCAATGGTTTGAGGGTGTTGCAGCACCAACGCGAGGTAGGGGTTGATGACCCTCTCGAAGAACTTGTCCTTGGGAGCGCTTGGAGACGTCATGGTGGTCTAGATCTATCAGAAAAACAGCTCGAAACAAGAACAAAGGATATTTGCGTGATACGGAGGTCAAAACCTTCGGGAGATTATATAATGAATTTTTACTGACCAAAATACGTATCGTGCAAGAAAACAGAGTCCGGAGAGCGTACGAGGTGTCCACGAGGCAGGGAGCGCGCCCAGGGGGGTAGGGCGCGCCTCCCCCCTCGTGGAAGCCTCGTGTCCTTCCCGGACTACTTCTTATTTTCCTATTTTTCTAAATATTCCAAAACGGAGAAAAATTGTCATTAGAACTGTTTTCGAGTCGGTTTACTTACCGTACCATGTACCTATTCCTTTTCGGAGTCTGAAACGTTCTGGAAAGTGTCCCTTGTGTATTCCTCCGTGGTTACGGTTTCAATCATATTAGTTTCCACATTTATAGGATTACCTGAGATATAATGTTTGGTTCTTTGACCGTTAACCACCTTCGGATTTGTGCCTTCGAAGTAGTTGATTTTTTTGGCACCGAAACGATAGACCTCCTCGATGACGTAAGGACCTTCCCATTTAGAGAGAAGTTTTCCTGCAAAAAATCTTAAACGAGAGTTGAATAGCAACACATAGTCACCTACATTAAACTCACGCTTCTGTATCCTTTTGTCATGCCATCTTTTAACTTTTTCTTTAAACAACTTGGCATTCTCATAGGCTTGGGTTCTCCATTCATCAAGTGAGCTAATGACAAATAACCTCTTCTCACCGACAAGTTTAAAATCATAATTGAGCTGTTTAATAGCCCAATATGCCTTATGTTCTAGTTCGAGAGGTAAGTGACATGCTTTTCCATAAACCATTTTATACGGAGACATACCCACATGATTTTTATATGCAGTTCTATAGGCCCATAATGCATCATCAGGTTTCTTGGACCAATTCTTTCTAGACCTATTAACAGTCTTTTGCAAAATTAATTTGAGCTCTCTATTACTCAATTCTACTTGACCGCTAGATTGTGGGTGATAAGGAGATGCAATTCTATGATTAACGTCGTACTTAGCAAGAAAAGCACCATGAATGAAATGTGAACCACCATCAGTCATTAAATATCTAGGGACTCCAAACCTCGGAAAATAACTTCTTTAAGCATCTTAATAGAGGTGTTATGATCAGCACTACTAGTTGGAATAGCTTCTACCCACTTAGTAACGTTATCAACAGCAACTAAAATATGTGTATATCCGTTAGAGGAAGGAAACGGTCCCATATAATCAAAGCCCCAAACATCAAATGGTTCAATAACAAGTGAATAATTCATAGGCATTTCTTGACGTCTACTAATATTACCAATTCTTTGACATTCATCACAAGATAAGACAAACTTACGGGCATCTTTGAAGAGAGTAGGCCAATAAAAACCGGATTGCAATACCTTATGTGTAGTTCTATCTCCAGCGTGGTGCCCTCCATAGGCTTCGGAGTGACAGTTGCGTAGGATCTGTTCCTGTTCATGCTCAGGTACACAACGTCTAATAACACCATCTACTCCTTCTTTATAAAGATGTGGGTCATCCCAGAAGTAATGCCTTAAATCATAGAAAACCTTTTTCTTTTGCTGGTATGTGAAACTAGGTGGTATAAATTTAGCAACAATGTAATTAGCATAATCAGCATACCATGCAGCAGTACGAGAAGCATTTATGACAGCTAATTGTTCATCAGGAAAGCTATCATCAATAGGTAGTGGGTCATCAATAATATTCTCTAACCTAGACAAGTTATCTGCAACGGGGTTCGCAGCTCCCTTTCTATCAATAATATGTAAATCAAATTCTTGTAGCAAGAGAATCCATCTAATAAGTCTAGGTTTAGCATCCTTCTTTTCCATAAGATATTTAATAGCAGCATGATCAGTGTGAATAGTTACTTTAGAATCAACAATATAAGGTCTGAACTTATCACAAGCAAATACAACTGCTAAGAATTCTTTTTCAGTAGTGGCATAATTTCTCTGGGCATTGTCTAGAGTTTTACTAGCATATTGAATGACATTTAATTTCTTATCAACTCTTTGCCCTAGAACAGCACCTATAGCATAATCACTAGCATCACACATGATTTCAAAGGGTAAATTCCAATCGGGTGGCTGAACGATGGGTGCAGAAATTAATGCTTTCTTAAGTATTTCAAATGCTTCTAAACAATCATCATCAAAGACAAAAGGTATATCTTTTTGTACGGGATTAGTCAGAGGCCGAGAAATTTTTGAGAAGTCCTTAATGAACCTCCTATAAAAACCAGCATGACCAAGGAAACTTCTTATACCTTTGATGTCCTTAGGACACGGCATCTTTTCAATAGCATTAACTTTAGCTTTATCAACTTCAGTACCTCTTTCAGAAATTTTATACCCCAAGACAATGCCTTCATTAACCATAAAGTGGCATTTCTCGTGGTTCAAGACAAGATTAGTTTCTTCACATCTCTGCAAAACTCGATCAAGGTTGCTCAAGCAATCATCAAAAGAGGATCCATAAACGGAGAAATCGTCCATGAAAACCTCACATATCTTTTCACAAAAGTCAGAGAATATAGCCATCATGCATCTTTCAAAGGTAGCATGTGCATTACATAAACCAAAAGGCATACGTCTATAAGCAAAAGTACTAAAAGGGCAAGTAAAAGTGGTCTTTGCTTGATGATCAGCTGACACAGGTATTTGAGAGAAACCAGAGTAACCATCTAGAAAGCAAAAATGTGTATGTTTGGATAATCTTTCTAGCATTTGATCAATAAATGGCAAGGGGTAATGATCCTTTTTAGTAGCTTTATTTAATTTATGGAAATCAATTACCATCCTATAACCTGTAATAATTCTTTGCAGAATCAATTCATCTTTATCATTAGGAACGACAGTAATACCTCCCTTCTTAGGGACACAATGGACAGAACTTACCCACTGACTATCAGCAACGGGATAAATAATACCTGCCTCAAGGAGCTTTAATATTTCCTTTCTTACCACTTCTTTCATCTTAGGATTCAGCCATCGTTGGTGATCAATAACTGGTTTGGCATCTTTCTCCAAATATTTTGTGTTGACATAAAGTGGGGCTAATGCCCTTAAGATCATCAAGAGTATATCCAATAGCAGCTCGGTGCTTCTTCAGAGTTTTCAATAATTTCTCTTCCTCATGCTCTGAAAGGTTAGCACTAATAGTAACAGGATATATCTTCTTTTCATCAAGATAAGCATATTTAAGAGTATCGGGCAACGGTTTAAGCTCAAACACGGGATCACCCTTGGGTGGAGGAGGATCCCCTAGGATTTGAACAGGCAAGTTGTGTTTCAGAATGGGTCCCAGTTTAAAGAGTACTTCATATATTTCCCTTCTTTCATTCATAAACATATCATTTTCATGGTCTAGCAAATATTGTTCTAAAGGATCATTAGGGGGTACAGCAATAGAAGCAAGACCAATAATTTCATCTTTACTAGGCAATTCCTCATCACGAGGTTGTCTATGAAATTTGGAAAAATTAAACTCATGAGACATATCATCCAAACCAATAGTAACCACATTCTTCTTGTAGTCTATCTTAGCATTAACAGTATTCAAGAAGGGTCTACCAAATATAATGGGACAAAAGCTATCTTGAGGGGAACCAAGAACAAGAAAATCAGCAGGATATTTAGCTTTCCCACACAAGACCTCAGCATCTCTAACAATCCCAATTGGTGAAATGGTATCTCTATTGGCGAGCTTAATGGTGACATCAATTTCTTCTAACTCAGCGGGTGCAATATCATGCATAATTTCTTGATATAAAGAAATAGGTATTGCACTAGCACTCGCACCCATATCACATAAGCCATGGTAACAATGATCTCCTATTTTAACAGAAATAACAAGCATGCCCACAACAGGTCTATGTTTATCTTTAGCACCAGGTTTAGCAATTCTAGCAGTTTCATCACAGAAGTAAATAAGATGCCCATCAATATTATCAGCCAAGAGATCTTTAACCATAGCAATATTTGGTTCAACTTTAACTTGCTCAGGAGGTTTGTGTGTCCTAATATTACTTTTGTTGACCATAGTTGAAGCTTTAGCATGATCCTTTAATCTAACAGGGAAAGGTGGTTTCTCAACATAAGTAGTAGGAACAATACGATCATTATAAGTGATAGCCTTTTCTTCAACTTTAATAGGTGCAACTACTTTTACTTCAATGGGAGGATTATATTTAAACCACTTCTCCTTAGGGCGATCAACATGAGTAGCAAATGATTCATAGAAAGAAGCTACTATCACAGAGTCAAGTCCATATTTAGTGCTCAATTCACGGAAAGCATCGGTATCCATAAAAGATTTAACACAATCAAACTTAGGTGCTATACCTGACTCCTTATCTTCGTCGAGGTCCCAATCTTCAGAGTTGCGTTTAATTCTTTCCAATAAATACCATTTGAATTCAATAGTCTTCATCATAAAAGAGCCAGTACAAGAAGTATCGAGCATGGAGCGATTATTGTGAGAAAGTCAAGCATAAAAATTTTGAATAATCATTTCTCTTGAGGGCTCATGATTGGGGCATGAATATAACATTGACTTAAGCCTCCCCCAAGCTTGAGCGATGCTTCCTCCTTCGCGAGGCCAAAAATTATATATATAATTACGATCACGATGAACAAGATGCATAGGATAAAACTTCTGATGGGATTCCAATTTCAACCGTTTATAGTCCCATGATCCCATATCATCACATAGCCTATACCATGTCAATGCATCTCCCTTCAAAGATAAATGGAAGACCTTCTTATTGATAAAATCATCGAGCATACCTGCAAGATTAAATAATCCACAAACTTCATCCACATAGATTAAGTGTAAATCGGGATGCAATGTTCCATCTCCTGCAAAAGGATTAGCTAGCAGTTTCTCTATCATACCCAAAGGAATTTCAAAGTAGACATTTTTAGTAGGTTCAGTAGGTTGAGGAGCAACTATTTGCTCTACTGGTCAGGGTGAAGATACCCCGAACAAGCCCCTCAAAGGATTACTTTCCATAGTAACAAGTGACAGTAAATTTCAGCACACTATATAATTTTTTCCTTACCAAATTCCACCCACCAAAGGCGCTTCACTCCCCGGCAACGGCACCAGAAAAGAGTCTTGATGATCCACAAGTGTAGGGTATCTATCGTAGCCTTTTTGATAAGTAAGAGTGTCGAACCCAACGACGAGCAGAAGGAAATGACAAGCGGTTTTCAGTAAGGTATTCTCTGCAAGCACTCAAATTATAAGTAACAGATAGTTTTGTTATAAGATAAATTGTAACGGGTAGCAAGTAACAAGTGTAAATAAAGTGCAGCAAGATGGCCCAATCCTTTTTGTAGCAAAGGACAAGCCTGGAAAAACTCTTATATAGAGAAAAGCGCTCCCGAGGACACATGGGAATTATTGTCAAGCTAGTTTTCATCACGCTCATATGATTCGCGTTCGGTACTTTGATAATTTGATATGTGGGTGGACCTGTGCTTGGGTGCTGTCCTTACTTGGACAAGCATCCCACTTATGATTAACTCCTATTGCAAGCATCCGCAACTACAAAAGAAGTATTAAGGTAAACCTAACCATAGCATGAAACATATGGATCCAAATCAGCCCCTTACGAAGCAACGCATAAACTAGGGTTTAAGCTTCTGTCACTCTAGCAACCCATCATCTACTTATTACTTCCCAATGCCTTCCTGTAGGCCCAAACAATGGTGAAGTGTCATGTAGTCGACGTTCACATAACACCACTAGAGGAGAGACAACATACATCTCATCAAAATATCGAACGAATACCAAATTCACATGACTACTAATAGCAAGACTTCTCCCATGTCCTCAGGAACAAACGTAACTACTCACAAAGCATATTCATGTTCATAATCAGAGGGGCATTAATATGCATAATGGATCTGAACATATGATCTTCCACCAAATAAACCAACTAGCATCAACTACAAGGAGTAATCAACACTACTAGCAACCTACAGGTACCAATCTCAGGCTATGAGACAAAGATTAGATACAAGAGATGAACCAGGGTTTGAGAGGAGATGGTACTGGTGAAGATGTTGATGAAGATTGACCCCCTCCCTATTAGAGGATCGTTGGTGATGACGATGGCGATGATTTCCCCCTCCCGGAGGGAAGTTTCCCCGGCAGAACAGCTCCGCCGGAGCCCTAGATTGGTTCCGCCAAGGTTTCGCCTCGTGGCGGCGGAGTCTCGTCCCGAAAGCTTGCTTATGATTTTTTCCAGGGTAAAAGACTTCATATAGCAGAAGATGGACACCGGAGGCTTGCCAAGGGGCCCACGAGGCAGGGGGCGCGCCCCCCACCCTCGTGGCCAGGGTGTGGGCCCCCTCTAGTATTTTCTTCGCGCATTATTTTTTATTATTTCAAAAAATAACTTCCGTGGAGTTTCAGGACTTTGGGAGTTGTGCAGAATAGGTCTCTAATTTTTGCTCCTTTTCCAGCCCAGAATTCCAGCTGCCGGCATTCTCCCTCTTCATGTAAACCTTGTAAAGTAAGAGAGAATAGGCATAAGTATTGTGACATAATGTGTAATAACAGCCCATAATCCAATAAATATCGATATAAAAGCATGATGCATAATGGACGTATCAGGCATTCGTCCCGGTTCGTGAGCCCAGGGGGCCGGCCGGGGCCTCGTGGGCATTATTCCCGGTTCGTCTGGACCCATTTTTCCCGGTTCTAGGCACGAACCGGGACCAATGGGCCTCGCTCCGGGCCCACATCCATTGGTCCCGGTTCGTGGCTCGAACCGGGACAGAAGGCTGGGCTTTAGTCCCGGTTCCAACCACGAACCGTGACAAATGAGTTGCCTGTATATACCCCATCGCCGCAGCAGAGCACTCCACAGTGCTCTGTTTTTTCTGGCCGGTGAGGGGAGGGCATTTGGGTGCTCTAGCTCACCTCCTATGCACATGAGGTGTTTGATGAAATGTCCGAGCCATACTAGTTAATGTTTCTCTTCTCGAAACTCGACCTCCGAGCTCCATTTCCCCCGAGATTTGTCTAGGTTTATCGGTCCGTCACGCCCCGTCCCCGTCTTCACCGCCGTCGATCGCCCGCGCCGATCTCGTCGCCGGCACCACCGTGGTGAGCCACTTGTTCTTCTCTTCTTTTTGAAAGAAAAAAAAATTCTTACTTCAGATAGATACTTGTCTAATTTTTTTACTTTTATTATTCCTTGTAATTATATAGTGCGATGGTTTTGGAATCCGCCCCCGTCGGCCCTCGTCCTGTCTATGATTCGGATGTGGTATATATTATCTTTTTATAACTATTTTCTTCATTTATTGTTTATGACAATTATGCCGACCAACGTGACATAGATTTTATTTGTCTAGGAGGTGGTTGAACCGGAAATTCCAACCGACCCTATTGTCGAGAGGTTAAATTTCGTTGAAGAAGAAAACAATTACTTGAAGGAAAAAATAAAAAAAATTGAGGAGGAGAAGATGATATTGGAGTTGCATGTTGCGGATGTCGTCGATGATCACAAGATCAAGATGGATGCAATGCGGTTGAAGATTAGAAAGATTAGAAAATATGCCATTCATACCGAGGCTTGGTATCATTATGCCGTTGGATCAATTGTTACCTTGGTTGTCATTATGATCGCACTTGTTGTTGCATTGAAAGGTTTTACATAGTTTCAATGTATGGTTTAACTAGATTCTCTGGAGAGCTATATGTTGTTCAATTTCAACAATGTATGTACTTTGGTTTTCATGTGATGATGAACTACTATTAATTTGGTCACTTATCTATCCATGTGAACCTGTAATGGTTTTTGACACACATAATTATATATAATGCACACAGATGAACCGGCAATGGATGTATGGTGACAGACACACATAATTATGTTTCTCGAAGTGGCTGAGGCAAACAAGCAGAATGGTTTTATGTGTTGTCCATGCCCTAACCCTCTCAACTTTATAGCACATGCTATGTGGGTGAAATGATGATACCATGCCAACTTTCAACCTTTTTCAGAGTTCATTTGAAATACTTTTGAATTTCAGGGTCTTATAGCTCAAAAAAATTTAGTAGATGCATGAAAAATAACAAATGAAGTCAGAAAGGGTTGAAAATTGATGATGTGGCTTTAAATGGTGCATTTTGAACACACAAAAAGTCTGGAGTTCAAATAAGTTTTTAAAAATGAAATCCCTTTGTAACAGATGAGTTTCCGTATGTAACCCTGATACTTCGAAAGAAGACATTGTTCGTTTTGTACACGAAGTGCATCTAGTTTTTGCCGTAACCCTCTCAACTTTTTAGCACATGCTATGTGGGT
>NC_057808.1:424143867-424173735 GCF_018294505.1 Triticum aestivum | reverse complement strand
GATGATACCATGCCAACTTTCAACCTTTTCAGAGTTCATTTGAAATGCTTTTGAATTTCAGGGTCTTATAGCTCAAAAAATCAGTAAATGCATGAAAAATAACAAATGAAGTCAGAAAGGGTTGAAAATTGATGATGTGGCTTTGAATGGTGCATTTTGAACACACAAAAAGTCTGGAGTTCAAATAAGTTCAAAAAAATGAAATCCCTTTGTAACAGATGAGTTTTCGTATGAAACCCTGATACTTCGAAATAAGACATTGTCCGTTTTGTACACGAAGTGCATCTAGTTTTTGCAGTAACCCTCTCAACTTTTTAGCACATGCTATGTGGGTGAAATGATGATACCATGCCAACTTTCAACCTTTTCAGAGTTCATTTGAAATGCTTTTGAATTTCAGGGTCTTATAGCTAAAAAATTCAATAAATGCCTGAAAAATGACAAATGAAGTAAAAAAGGGTTGAAAATTGATGATGTGGCTTTGAATGGTGCATTTTGAACACACAAAAAGTCTGGACTTCAAATAAGTTAAAAAAATGAAATCCCTTTGTAACAGATGAGTTTCCGTATTGAAAGTTCGTTAAGTCGACTAGAGGGGGGGTGAATAGGTGATTTTTATGAATTCTTCACTGAGGAATTTCAGGGTGAGGAAATTCCTAAGCGAAGAACTACTTGCAGCAGAATAAGTACTCAGATGCAAACATAACAGAGCATACGCATGGTCATCATGATGAAATGAAAACAAGCATGGAGTACAGAAAGCGTAAACACAGGATAGACAGGATGAAGACAAACAGACTGAAGAAATTGAACTGAGGAAATTGAGAAAGTCTTCAGTAAAACTCTTCAAACAGATATGAACAAGCACACAACACAGTTATGAGGAAATGAAAGAGTTGAGGAAATAGAACCAGTAGGCTTGGTGAAGACAATGATTTGGTAGACCAGTTCCAACTGTTGCGACAGTTGTACGTCTGGTTGGAGCGGCTAGGTATTTAAAACTGAGGACACACGGTCCTCACCGTATTCTCCTTGAGCTAAGGTCACACAGACCTCGCCCAATCACTCGTGGTAAGTCTTCAGGTGACTTCCAAACCTTCACAAACTCGGTCACTCGGTGATCCACAATTTCCTCTTGGATGCTCAGACCATGACGCCTAACCATCTGGAAGATGCACAGTCTTCAAAGGTAACAATCGTCGGATCTATGCAAGATCAATCTCTTTAGTGATGCTCAATCACTTTGGGTTTGTAGGTGTTTGGGTTTGGGTTTCCTCACTTGATGATTTTCACTCAAAGTCCTCGGAGGATGGGATGCTCTCAAATGACAAGTGTCAGTTTCTCTCGGAGCAGCCAACCAGCTAGTGGTTGTAGGGGGTGGCTATTTATAGCCTAGGGAGCAGCCCAACATGATAAGACATAAATGCCCTTCAATGATATGACCGTTAGGTGGGTAGATATTTTGGGACAGCTGGCGCATAGCACAGCAACGGTCGGAAATTTGACTATCAAATTCCTCAGGGCTATCATGGTCCTCACTTGTAGGCAATCCGCACTGGCAAATTCCTAACTCCTCAGTCAGAACAAATTCCTCAGAGACCAAAAGTACTTCGTCTCTGTCACTGAAGAAATTGACTGAACTGCATGAGATTTCCAATGGCTTCACTCGAAGGGATTGGTAGGTGTAGGATTTTGAGTTGAGCATCACTAGGAAATTTTTCCTTAGTATTTCCTCGACCCCATTTAACAGTACGGTGTTTCCTATGACTCAAGAAGGGGAAAATGAAACTATGAAAACAAAAGGCTTCACGATTCATGTTCCTCGAATGAATACCACGTCTTAAAGGTCACACCAATTTCATCACTTTCAAAGTCTTCAGAAAGTCTTCAGAAATCCAAAGTCTTCAGTCGAAGACATTCATTTTTAGGGGTCGACTTTCTCTGTAAATATCAAACTCCTCATTGAAGATTATCAACTTTTGGTGGTGGCGTGACCCACCGTGTAAGAATGATGATTTCAGACACCGCGTACAATTGTCGTAGGGCTCTGAGAATCAAATTCTTCGTTAATTTCTTCACACTTAGAGTGTTAGTCTTAATTGATTGAAGAAAAACGTTTCTTCATGTGTTGCACATCTAAGTCATCAATTTTTCATAAGTGTTAGGATGTGTGTCCTTTTCAAAGGACATTCGAAGATTCTAAGATATTTAGCTCACACCGCAACTTGCTAAATCTCTTCTCATCCAAGGGCTTTATGAAGATATCGGCTAGCTGTTCTTCAGTCTTCACATGCTCAATAGAAATGTCGCCCTTCAACACATGATCATGAAGAAAATGATGACGAATCTGAATGTGCTTTGTCTTCGAGTGCTGAACTGGGTTATGAGCAATCTTGATGGCACTCTCATTGTCACAGTAGAGAGGCACATTCTTCACGTTGACGCCGTAGTCCTTGAGAGTTTGCTTCATCCATAGCAGTTGAGCACAGCAAGAACCAGCAGCAATGTACTCAGCTTCAGCAGTAGACAGTGATATGCATTTCTGTTTCCTCGAGGACCAACAGACCAAGGATCGTCCGAGGAAATGGCATGTGCCAGAAGTTGACTTGCGGTCCACACGATCACCAGCATAGTCAGAGTCTGAATATTCAATGAGATCAAAAGTCGAGCCCTTGGGGTACCATAATCCAAGTGTTGGTGTGTGAGCTAGATATCGAAGAATATGCTTCACGGCCTTATGGTGTGATTCCTTCGGTGTAGCTTGAAATCGGGCACACATGCAAACACTATGCATAATATCTGGCCTAGATGCACATAAATACAATAAAGAACCAATCATGGAGCGGTATACCTTTTGATCGAAGTCAATACCATTTTCATCAGTGCATAGATGGCCATTTGTGGGCATATGGATTTTGACGCCTTTGTAATCTTGCATGCCGAATTTCCTCAATACATCCTTGAGGTATTTCTCCTGAGATATGAATATGCCATTTCGCTGTTGACGAATTTGAAGACCTAAGAAGAATTTCAATTCTCCCATCATAGACATTTCATATTCCTCCCTCATCATATAACCAAATTCGTCAGTGTAACGTTGGTCAGTACAGCCAAAGATAATATCATCAACATATATTTGGCACACAAACAATTCACCAACATAAGATTTAGTGAAAAGAGTAGGGTCAAGTGAACCGGGTTTGAAGCCTTTCTTCATGAGGAATTCCTTCAAAGTATCATACCAAGCCCGAGGGGCCTGCTTTAGGCCATAAAGGGCCTTATTGAGTCTGAAGACTTTGTGAGGATGCTTTGGATCTTCAAAACCTGGGGGTTGAGCAACATATACTTCTTCCTCAAGCTTACCATTGAGGAATGCACTTTTCACATCCATTTGATATAAATTGATATCATGATGGTTAGCATAAGCAAGTAATATGCGAATAGCCTCAAGTCTAGCAACAGGTGCAAAAATTTCATCGAAATCAATTCCTTCAACCTGTGTGTAGCCTTGAGCTACAAGCCGTGCCTTATTCCTCACCACAAGGCCATTTTCATCTTGCTTGTTGCGGTAGATCCATTTTGTGCCGATGATATTGTGCTTGCGAGGATCTGGACGTTTGACCAGTTCCCAGACGTTGTTGAGCTCGAACTGATGTAGTTCCTCTTGCATAGCTTGAATCCACTAAGGCTCCAGAAATGCTTCATCTACCTTAGTGGGCTCGGTGATAGAGACGAAAGCAAAGTGCCCACAAAAGTTAGACAAATGTGAAGCTTTTGAGCGTGTGAGAGGACCTGGAATGTTGATGTCGCTGATGATTTTCTCAATCTGCACTTCATTTGCAACACGAGGATGAGCTGGTTGTCGTCGAGGAATTTGATCAGCATTTTCTTCAGCACCATTTTCTTCAGGTGCAACAGCATGATTTTCTTCACGTTCTGGAATGATTTCTTCAGCAGATTCTTCGGTGGGAATAACATCCTTTGTAGCCTTGAACTTGATAGTTTCCTCAGGTGACTGTTCATCTAACACAGAAGGTAGGTGCTCTCTTTGCGAGCCATTAGTTTCATCGAACCGCACATCTACAGTTTCAACAACTTTGTGGTGAACGTTGTTGAAGACTCTGTAGGTGTGCGAGTCCTTTCCGTAACCAAGCATAAAACCTTCATGTGCTTTCGGTGCAAATTTAGAATTGTGATGAGGATCTCCAATCCAACATTTAGCACCGAAGACTTTGAAATAACTCACATTGGGTTTCTTATCAGTGAGGAGTTATACGCAGTATTCTTGAAGAATTTTTGAAGATATACCCTGTTGATGATGTGGCACGTAGTATCAATTGCCTGAGTCCAGAAACGATGAGGTGTCTTGTATTCATCAAGCATAGTGCGAGCCATCTCAACAAGAGTCCTGTTCTTGCGCTCCACGACGCCATTCTGCTGAGGAGTATAACGAGCAGATAACTCATGAGTAATACCAAGTTCATCAAGATAGTCATCAAGACCGGTATTCTTGAACTTAGTTCCATTGTCACTTCTGATGTGCTTAATCTTCACACCAAAGTTGGTTGAAGCCCTCGAGGAAAATCGTTTGAAGACTTCCTGCACTTCATGTGTTTGTAAGTGACAATATGCACCCATGTGTAATGAGAGTAATCATCAACAATAACGAAGCCACATAGAGATGCTTCATTTGTAAATGCAGAATAGTGATTAGGACCAAAGAGATCCATGTGAAGCAATTCAAATGGTCGAGTAGTAGTCATGATGTCTTCGCTCGATGCTTGGCCTTGGTCATCTTTCCAGCTTCACAGGCTCCGCACAAGTGATCCTTGAGGAATTTGACATTCTCAATGCCAATGACATGCTTCTTCTTCACGAGCATGTGCAAATTCCTCATGCCAGCATGTCCAAGTCGTCGATGCCATAGCCAGCCTTCTGAAGCTTTTGCAGGTAGACATACGGCCGACTGTGGTCCTGTAGAGAAATCAACAATATACAGATCTCCTCTCCTAAAGCCTTCGAAGACTTTGGAATTGTCTGCTTCCATGATCACAACACAACGATACTTACCAGAGATGACAACCATATCAAGATCACAAAGCATTGATACAGACATGAGGTTGTATCCTAAGGACTCGACAAGCATAACTTTGTCCATGTGTCAATCCTTTGAGATCGCAACCTTACCTAGACCCAATACCTGACTTTTGCCTTTGTCAGCGAAGATGATATGCTTAATATGTGAAGGAGATAAGGGGACATCCATCAATAGATTCTTGTCACCAGTCATGTGATTTGTACATCCACTATCGAGGACCCACTCATTGGCTTTGGGTTGATCATCCTACAGATGAATTAGTGCAGCTTACGAACTCATATACTTCATCAGTGAAGAATATGACATCAAATTCATCAGATCAATTTCTTCATGATTAGCTTGCGTCCTTTCAAGCATATACAGGTATCCAGTCCCCGGAAAAGAGATTAGTTCCTTTTCTTCACCACCCACATCTGAAGGGGTGGCAAAGAGTTCATTCTGCGAGCTCCATAAAAGAACAGTGGCATAGAAGACATTCCACTTTGTTTCACATATGAGGAGTTAGGATAAGCATATGAATAAGCAGAGAAATTCTTCGAGGATTTATGGACATAATGATTAGAAGAATAATGCTCATATTCATAGCCCTTAGCTCTTCCCTGCGAAACAGAGGTCTTAGCATGATGATATTCATGTGAGGACTTTGATCCAGTTGAGGAATTTGGTCCATATGAAGAATTTGATCTGGGGTTCCTATTCTTCACAGGTGGTGTCATGATGACATTCACCTGAAGATTTTCAAGGCACCTTTTGGGAACCCAGATTTTCTTCATAGGGGAACCGTTCCTCCAGTTAGTGCCAACATATCTAGCAAATACTTCACCATTCTAATTTTTGAACAGTTTATAGTTGGAGTCAAATGACTCATCAGAAGAATGAGGAGATTCACATGTAAAGCCAGATAGAGTAGATGGATCTACTGGAGCTCCCTTTGCAGCAACCCATGAGGTTTTGGGGTACTGCTCAGGCTTCCAATATGTTCCATCAGCATTGATTTTCCTCTCAAAGGCAATACCCTCTTTCCTAGGGTTCCTGTTGAGGATCTGCTTTTTAAGCACATTACAAAGAGTCTGATGCCCTTTGAGGCTTTTGTACATGCTTGTCATATACAATTCCTTCAGCCCTGCATCATCAGTGATACTAGCAACGTCCTCAGATGAGGAATTAGTGACAGCAGAGACAGGTGAAAAATTTGTAGCAGAAGAAGCATTTGAACATTCAGGTGAAGAATTAGCAGATTCACGTTCAATGCACTTCAAACATGGAGGAATGAAGTCTTCCTGGGTAGCGCTGATATGTTGAGCAAGTAATGAATCACGCTCCTTCTGAAGATCTTCATAACTCTCCATTAGCTTTTCAAGATCTTGCTTTCTTTGAAGAAATTCATAAGAAAGCTTCTCATGATCAGATAAGAGAGTGTTATGATGACTTTGAAGGTTGTCAAACTTAGACTGAAATCTCTGAAGACTTTCAGTCAGAGTTTTAGTGTGATCCATTTCTTCACCCAACATATCGTCACTTTTGTCTAGCATGTTTTGAACCTTTTCAAAAGCCTTTTGTTGTTTCACAGCAATCTTAGCAAGTTTAGAGTAGCTAGGCTTGAGGTTTTCATCAGATTCATCCTCACTTGATTCAGAGGAGGGATATTTGAATACCTTGGCACCCTTTGCCATGAAGCAATAAGTGGGAGCGTAGTCATCGTCACCTTCATCAGCCTTTAGGGGAAGCCATTTTCTTCAGAGTTGAAGATGGACTTGCTGACGAACGCAGTAGCGGGAGCTAGGCTCGCCACACCAGACTCCTCAGATGCCTCGTCTTCCTCATGTTCCCCAGATTCAGCTTCAGAATCCATTTTCTTGCCAATGAATGCCCGAACATTCTTAGAGCTGCTCTTCTTGTGAGATGAAGACTTTGAGGATTTTGATGATGAAGATTTTGAAGATTTCTTCTTTTTCTTTGAGTCATCAGAATTGTAATCCTTGCACTTCTTCTTTGATTCCTTTTCCCACTTAGGACAGTCTTGAATGTAGTGATCGGGTTTCTTGCATTTGTGGCATAGCCTCTTCTTGTAGTCACTGAATGAGGAATCATTATTCCTTGAGGATTTTTCAAAACGACCACGTCTTGAGAACTTCTGGAATTTCTTCACGAGCAGTGCTAGCTCCTGGCTCAGTTCTTCAGGATCACCAAGGCTACTACCAGAATCTTCACATTCAGATTCAGAGACAGCCTTGGCCTTCAGGGCACGTCATCTGCCATAGCTCGAACCATAGAGATCTCTCTTCTCAGCAAGCTGGAACTCATGAGTGTTTAACTTTTCGAGGATATCAGTGGGATCAAGTGACTTGTAATCTGTATTGAAAGTCTAGAGTTCAAATAAGTTTAAAAAAATGAAATCCCTTTGTAACAGATGAGTTTCCGTATTGAAAGTGCGTTAAGTCGACTAGAGGGGGTGAATAGGCGATTTTTGTGAATTATTCACTGAGGAATTTCAGGGTGAGGAAATTCCTAAGCGGAGAACTACTTGCAGTGGAATAAGTACTCAGATGCAAACATAACAGAGCATACGCATGGTCATCATGATGAAATGAAAACAAGCATGGAGTATAGAAAGCATAAACACAGGATAGACAGGATGAAGACAAACAGACTGAAGAAATTGAACTGAGGAAATTGAGAAAGTCTTCAGTCAATGTCTTCAAACAGATATGAACAAGCACACAACACAGTTATGATGAAATGAAAGAGTTGAGGAAATAGAACTAGTAGGCTTGGTGAAGACAATGATTTGGTAGACCAGTTCCAACTATTGCGACAATTGTACATCTAGTTGGAGCGGCTAGGTATTTAAACCTGAGGACACACAGTCCCGGACACACAGTCCGCACCGTATTCTCCTTGAGCTAAGGTCACACAGACCTCGCCCAATCACTCATGGTAAGTCTTCAGGTCACTTCCAAACCTTCACAAACTCGGTCACTCGGCGATCCACAATTTCCTCTTGGATGCTCAGACCATGACGCCTAACCGTCTGGAAGATGCACAGTCTTCAAAGGTAACAAGCGTCGGTTCTACACAAGATCAATCTCTTCAGTGATGGTCAATCACTTTGGGTTTGTAGGTGTTTGGGTTTGGGTTTCCTCACTTGATGATTTTCACTCAAAGTCCTCGGAGGATGGGATGCTCTCAAATGACAAGTGTCAGTTTCTCTCGGAACAGCCAACCAGCTAGTGGTTGTAGGGGGTGGCTATCTATAGCCTAGGGAGCAGCCCGATATGATAAGACATAAATGCCCTTCAATGATATGACCATTAGGTGGGTAGAAATTTTGGGACAGCTGGTGCATAGCACAGCAACGGTCAGAAATTTGACTATCAAATTCCTCAGGGCTATCATGTTCCTCACTTGTAGGCAATCCGCACTGGCGAATTCCTAACTCCTCATTCAGAACAAATTCCTCAGAGACTAGAAGAACTTCGTCTCTGTCATTGAAGAAATTGACTGAACTGCATGAGATTTCCAATGGCTTCACTCGAAGGGATTGGTAGGTGTAGGATTTTGAGTTGAGCATCACTAGGAAATTTTTCCTTAGTATTTCCTCGACCCCCTTTAACAGTACGGTGTTTCCTATGACTCAAGAAGGGGAAAACGAAACTATGAAAACAAAAGACTTCACGCTTCATGTTCCTCGAATGAATACCACGTCTTCAAGGTCACACCAATTTCTTCACTTTCAAAGTCTTCAGAAAGTCTTCAAAAATCCAAAGTCTTCAGTCGAAGACATTCATTTTTAGGGGTCGACTTTCTCTGTAAATATCAAACTCCTCATAGACTTATAGACCTGTGTACACTCACAAACACATTAGACCCTTAACCAAGTCTTCAATACACCAAAATCACTAAGGGGCACTAGATGCACTTACAATCTACCCCCTTTGGTGATTGATGACAATATAGGTTAAGTTTTCAACGGGGATAAACATATGAAGTGTAAATACTGACATTGAGGAATTTGATTGCAAGATATAGAAGAACTCCCCCTGAAGATGTGCACGGTGAGGAATTTGCTTTTGAAGCAATGCACACTTGAAGAGTAGAATCATGGAGATCTCCCCCTATATCTTGTAATTCATACACGCATTTGACATATAATATGAAGAATTTGAAAAGCATGATGAAATATGGTGACTGATGTAATTCAGCATGCGTGCATTAACATATATGAGGAATAAGCATGCAAAATAACTCAGAAAAGTATCAGACCACCATAGAGTTTAAGTTTACAACTCGATCAAATAAAGTCTCAGAAGAACGAGAGTTGTAACTTGCAAAAAAACGCCCATATATGTAGACCCGCTTGAAGACTAACTCAAATTTCTCCCCCTTTGTCATCGAATGACCAAAAGGATCGAAAATGAGTACTAACGCCCCTGAAGAATATCATGATGATGAAGGAGCGCCAGCGTTGTTGGGGTCGGTTGTTGAAGTAGGGCCTGCCGCAGTGTCGTTCAAGTCGTCATGCTCATCCATTTCGCGCGATGAAGAATAGGAGCTGGCCACCAAGGAAGGAACCTTGACCTTCTTGAATTTCTTTGCTGGTGGTGCAGACCAGTCAAAGTCCTCCTTGAGACCCATTTGCTTCAGATCTTCTTCAACATACATATGCGACAGAACAGCCCAGGTGCGACCGAAGACCTCATGGAGGTAGTAATGGTTTTTCTTCACTTCATTATGTGTAGCAGTCATGTTGTGAAGAATAGAGCCAAACTGATGCTTAACCCATTTGTGGTTTTGATCCACCTTCTGGTGAAGACTGAGGAGAAGCTCACGGTCAGTCATCACTCTTGGAGCTGTGGCTTGAGGATTTGGCTTGGAAGCATTGGCAGAATCATGAGTGGCAGAGTCATCATTGGTGGAGTAAGAAGCAGCTTTGCGGAATTGACCATCCAATGGACGAATGCCTTCATCAATAATAGCAGGTGCCTTGCCCTTTTCATCAGCCGAGGAAATGTCCGCTTGAGGACTTCAATGGGGGGCAAGTAGCTGCCATGGTTGAGTGTGTCAGCTTTGTAGTTGAGTGAAGACCTTGATCTAAGGAATCTCATAATCCAAGGAGCGTAAGACTTCAACTCAAACGGAGAGAGTGCAACATTTTCCAAAGTCCTCATGAAGAAATCATGATAGTTGACAGGAATGCCATGCATGATATTGAACAGCAGATTCTTCATGATGCCAACGACTTCCTCATCAGTCGAGTCGTGGCCTTTGATAGGGCTCAAAGTCTTCGTCAGAATGCGATAGACTGTCCTTGGGGCTTGACCGGGCTTCAGCGGCTTCATCAATACTTGCATGTAATGAGCAGTAAGTTCCGGTTCATGGTAGAGGCAATGAGCGCCGTCAAGGGGAGGACTGATTGGCAAGGCATGAAGCAATTCAGAGGCTGGTGCTTTATTGTGAGTATTTTCGGTCATCCAGTCCAAAACCCAAGAGTTCACATCGTCAGGATCTCCTGTGATGTGCAGTGTTGCATAGAATTGAAGAATTAGCTCTTCATTCCAATCAACAATGTCAGTGCAAAAGTTGAGTAGTCCTGCATCATGAAGCACACTGAGGACTGGGGTGAAGCAAGGCAGGGATTCCATGTCCACGTGAGGAATATGCTCGTGGTCGAAGACTTTGTCTTTGTTGAAAAGCAGTGAAGAATAGAAATTGGCTTGGCTGGCAGTCCAGAAACGCTTCCTTCTAAGACGAGTAGAGTCATATGGGTTATAGTCGGTGAAGAACACATGCTCGCCAAAGAAGTCATCAGCCTTGAATTTCTGCTTCTTTGAGAATGGGTTCTTTGGCTTGGGCTGAGGAGTATCGGTCAATTGCATCACCACCTCAGGAAGCGCAATCTCAGGATCCACAGGCTGAGGAATTTCAGTTTCTTTTTCTGTGGCAGCGTGGGCCTTCAATCCTTCATTAACAATTTCTTCAGCACTAGTGGCTGGAATCTCTTCATGGACAGAC
Organism: Triticum aestivum; assembly: GCF_018294505.1. Classification (NCBI taxonomy): domain Eukaryota; kingdom Viridiplantae; phylum Streptophyta; class Magnoliopsida; order Poales; family Poaceae; genus Triticum; species Triticum aestivum. The sequence continues at coordinate 424,162,625 of NC_057808.1, read as the reverse complement.
GGGGTGGCATGAGGTTCTTCAGATCCCATTTGTACTTCAGTATTTACTGGGGACTGAGAAATTTGTTGCAGAGGTGTGAACAGAGGAGAATTGGGATGCTGACTTTCCCAAAAGTCATCATTCATCACTGGTGTTGTACTCCCAATGTCCACATCTTCTTCTTCACTCATTTCCTCAACGCCGGCCTCTTCAGCAGTGAACTGCTGCATGGGCGATGAGACGATTGGGGTTGAAGGGATTGCATCCGCTTCAATTTCTTCATCCAACTGCTCTGAAGAAGCAGTAGAAGGAATATCATCATCAGATCCACTTGGGATCTCATATTCTTCATCAAAAGGAACGAGTTCCTTCGATGGCATACTTGAGACAGGAACAACATCAATCGTATTTGCAAATGAGCTTGTCAATTTCTTCATCTTCTTCGGAGCTGAAGATTCTGATGAGGTTGATGCTTTCCTTTTCTTCACAGCTGCGCGCTCTGCAGCCTTGGTCTTCTTGATGCAGAAGGAAGAATTGGACTTGAGGTAGGTGCAGGAGGAGCAGAGGAAATTGGCTCAATTACTTCAGGCACAACTGATGCAGTTGCCCTGGCATCTTCAGTTTCTTCAGGCACAGTCGTTGAAGCTTCAGCTGTCCTGACAGTTTCTTCAGGCGCAACACTAGTGGTTGCCCTGGCAGAGTCATCACAGGCTGGAATGCAGTCATCAGCCCTGACACTAGCAGTTTCATCAGCAGCCTGATTTTCATCAGCGGTGCTGGCATGTTCTTCTGCAGGCTGAGCAAATGCCTCAGCCTGAGGAATTTCTTGTTGCATTGGAGCTGCAACATTCTTAGTGAGTCCTTCAGCTAATTTCACAAAACGGACCTTGGCTCCCGGCCAATCAGCGCGGTATGCGTCAAATTCATCACTGAGTTTCTTGATCTCAGATTGAATAGTGACAAGTTCTTCAGTTGTCATAGAGACAACGTTCTTCTTCAGGAAGTGATAACCCACAAGTATAGGGGATCAATTATAGCCTCTTTCGATAAGTAAGAGTGTCGAACCCAATGAGGAGCTAAAGGTAGAACAAATATTCCCTCAAGTTCTATCGACCACCGATACAACTCTACGCACACTTGACGTTCGCTTTACCTAGAACAAGTATGAAACTAGAAGTACTTTGTAGGTGTTTTTGGATAGTTCTGCAAGAATATAAAGAGCACGTAAATAAAAAGTAGGGGCTGTTTAGATAAAGACACAACTAAATTAGTTTTAGTGGAGAGCTTTTTGTCACGAGAAAGTTATTTGCCCCTAGGAAATCGATAACTAGACCGGTAATCATTATTGCAATTTTATATGAGGGAGAGGCATAAGCTAACATACTTTCTCTACTTAGATCATATGCACTTATGATTGGAACTCTAGCAAGCATCCGCAACTACTAAAGATCATTAAGGTAAAACCCAACCATAGCATTAAAGTATCAAGTCCTCTTTATTCCCATACACAAACAACCTACTTACTCGGGTATATGCTTCTGTCACTCACGCCACCCACCATAAGCAAATCATGAAAATATTGCAAACCCTACAGCGGGGATCCCTCACGCTTGCGCGACACGGAGAGCACCATAGGACAGCACCAATAATAAAACATGCAACTCAAACCAATCACGATCATCAATTAACCCATAGGACAAAACGGATCTACTCAAACATCATAGGATAGCCATACATCATTGGGAAATAATATATAGCGTTGAGCACCATGTTTAAGTAGAGATTACAGCGGGTAAAAGAGGGGTTACACCGCTGCATAGAGGGGGGAAGAGTTGGTGATGATGGTGGAGAAGTTGTTGGTGAAGATTGCGGTGATGATGATGGCCCCCGGTGGCACTCCGGCGCCACCAGAAGGGAGGGGGAGAGAGCCCCCTCCTCCTTCTTCTTCTTCTTCTTCTTCCTTGACCCCCTCCCTAGATGGGAGAAGGGTTTCCCCTCTGGTCCTTGATCTCCATGGCATGGGAGGGGCGAGAACCCCTCCGAGATTGGATCTGTCTCTCTGTCTCTCTCTGTTTCTGCGCTCTAGATTCTGGCCCTTCACCGTTTCCTAAATTCCCGGAGATCCGTAACTCCGATTGGGCTGAATTTTGGACACGATCTCTATTCGGATATTAGCTTTCTTGCGGCGAAAGAAGGGCACCAACCACCTTACAGGGTGGCCACGAGGTTCAAGGGCGCGCCTGCCTGCCTCGTGGCCCCCTCGGGCATCGTCTCCCGATGATTCCACTTCCCAAAATTCATAAATATTCCAAAAAAATCTCTGTCAGTTTTTATTCCGTTTGGACTCCGTTTGGTATGGGTTTTCTGTGAAACAAAAAACATGCAACAAACAGGAACTGGCACTGGGCACTGGATCAATATGTTAGTCCAAAAAATAGTATAAAAATTTGCCAAAAGTATATGAAAGTTGTATAATATTGGCATGGAACAATCAAAAATTATAGATACAACGGAGACGTATCAGCATCCCCAAGCTTAATTCCTGCTCGTCCTCGAGTAGGTAAATGATAAAAAAGATAATTTTTGATGTGGAATGCTACCTAGCATAATCTTGATCATATATCTAATCATGGCATGAATATTAAGACACGAGTGATTCAAAGCAATAGTCTATCTTTTGACATTAAGATAATAATACTTCAAGCATACTAATAAAGCAATCATGTCTTTTCAAAATAACATGACCAAAGAAAGTTATCCCTACAAATTCATATGGTCTGGCTATGCTCCATCTTCACCACACAAAATATTCACACCATGCACAACCCCGATGACAAGCCAAGCAATTGGTTCATACTTTTTAACGCGCTTCAGCCTTTTCAACCCTCACGCAATACATGAGCGCAAGCCATGGACATAGCACTATGGGTGGAATAGAATATGATGATGGAGGTTGTGTGGAGAAGACAAAAAAGGAGAAAGTCTCACATCGACGCGGCTAATCAACGGGCTATGGAGATGTCCATCAATTGATGTCAATGTGAGGAGTAGGGATTGCCATGCAATGGATGCACTAAGAGCTATAAGTGTATGAAAGCTCAAACTGGAAACTAAGTGGGTGTGCATCCAACTTGCTTGTTCATGAAGACCTCGGGCATTTGCGGAAGCCCATCATCGGAATATACAAGCCAAGTTCTATAATGAAAATTCCCACTAGTATATAAAAGTGATAACTCAAGAGACTCTCTATATGAAGAACATGGTGCTACTTTGAAGCACAAGTGTGGAAAAAGGATAGTAACATTGCCCCTTTTTCTTTTTCTTTTCTTTTTTTCTGGCTTCTTTGCCCCCCCTTTTTTTAGGCTTCTTTGGCCTCTCTTTTTGTAGGGGCAATGCGCTAATAATGATGATCATCACACTTTTATTTACTTACAACTCAATATTACAACTCGATATAGAACAAAGATATGACTCATATGAATGCCTCCGGCGGTGTACCAAGATGTGCAATGATCTAGCGTAGCAATGACATCAAAAAACGGACAAGCCATGAAAACATCATGCTAGCTATCTTACGATCATGCAAAGCAATATGACAATAAATGCTCAAGTCATGTATATGATGATGATGGAAGTTGCATGGCAATATATCTCGGAATGGCTATGGAAATGCCATGATAGGTAGGTATGGTGGCTGTTTTGAGGATGATATAATGAGGCTTATGTGTGACAGAGCGTATCATATCACGGGGTTTGGATGCACCGGCGAAGTTTGCACCAACTCTCGAGGTGAGAAAGGGCAATGCACGGTACCGAAGAGGCTAGCAATGATGGAAGGGTGAGAGTGCGTATAATCCATGGACTCACATTAGTCATGAAGAACTCATATAGTTATTGCAAAAATTTATTAGCCCTCGAAGCAAAGTACTACTACGCATGCCCCTAGGGGGATAGATTGGTAGGAAAAGGCCATCACTCGTCCCCGACCGCCACTCATAAGGAAGACAATCAATAAATACCTCATGCTCCAACTTCGTTACATAACGGTTCACCATACGTGCATGCTACGGGAATCACACACTTCAACACAAGTATTTCTACAATCCACACTACCCACTAGCATGACTCTAATATCACCATCTTTATATCGCAAAAATATTGCAAGGAATCAAACATATCATATTCAGTGATCTACAAGTTTTATGTAGGATTTTATGACTAACCATGTGAATGGCCAATTCCTGTAAACTCTCTAAACAGATATAAGTGAAGCAAGAGAGTTTAATTCTTTCTACAAAAGATATGCCCATGCTCTAACAAGTATAAGTGAAGCAAAAGAGCATTTTACAAATGGCGTTTTTCTATGTGTAGGGAAACAGGCAATCCAAACTTCAAATGATATAAGTGAAGCACAAGAAGCATTCTATAAAGCCATACTCAAAAGATATAAGTGAAGTGCAATGAGAATTCTATAAATCAACCATGTACTATCTCATACCAGCATGGTGCATAAAAGAAAAGTGAAAACTAAATGCAAAAGACGTTCCAAGATTTGCACATATCGCAGGAATGAAACGAATCCGAAAACATACTGATACTTGTTGAAGAAAGATGGGATGCCTTCCGGGGCATCCCCAAGCTTGATCTCTTGCCTCTCCTCCTTATCCTCATATCGAAACATCCTCGATCTTCGAACACTTCATCCACAGAAAACTCGGTAAGATCCGTTAGTATAATAAAGCAAATCACTACTATAAGTACTGTTGCAAACCAATTCATATTTTGTTTTTGCATTGTAGCTACTGTAATATAACTTTTCCATGGCTTAATCCATTGATATAAATCGATAGTTTCATCAAAACAAGCAAGCTATGCATCAAAAACGGAATCTGTCTAAAACAGAACAGTCTGTAATAATCTGAACATTTACCATACCTATGTACTCCAAAAATTCTACCAAAATTAGGAACAATAAAAAATTTGTATAGAAAGACAGTGCAAAAAGTTTCACAACTATTTGACGTTCCAGTAAAAAATGTAAAATCGCGCACTACAGCCAAAGTTTCTGTCCTACACCGCACAAACCAACAAGCATTGTAAACATCCTAAAGGCAAACCTTAGCACATTATTTTTTATAATACAATGGAATTGTACAAGGGGATAATTGTTTTTGTTGAAAAGTTTCTTTAATCAAGATTCACAAAGTTTACGTGAGCATGAACAAAGTTCAAGGAGCTCCCCCACTTCAACAATGCTTGTCGCTTTCACTTTCACTTTCCGTTTTGAAAAGTTTTGGGTTCCCCTCTTTATTTTTTCATTTTTAAACTTTATAAAATCACTCAACAGAAATAAATGACTCTCTAAAACTTCCGGGTTGTCTCCCTGGCAGCGCTTTCTTTAAAGCCATTAAGCTAGGCATATAGTGCTCAAGTAATGGATCCACCCGGATCCCAAGGTATATCAAAGCCAATTTTAATTAACAATGATTTAGCATTTAGTAGTGAACACAAAGCAACATATATCAAGAAATGACTAAGCCTAACTCTCTTCCTATGCATCGGCATGTCATAAAAGCAATTCATGCACACATAGTAAAGGCCAATGCATAGTATAAACAGTTTCTTGCAATTTTATCATGTGGGAAACATAGAGAGGTGGAGATATAGTTCCTCTCTCATAATAATTCCAAGTAGGAGCAGCAAGCACATGCATATTATATCTATCAAAATCATCATGTGTAGTAGTAAAACGCAACCCATCAATATAAACTTCTCCGATATAGTGTAGTTTGGAGAATTCAAAAAGATAATAGGACTATCATGCGTGAGTGAAATAGCAACAATTTCATGTTTAACATAAGGAACTATAGCAATTTCATCTCCATAAGCATCATTAATATTGGCATCATGGCCACAAGCATAGCAAGCATCAAGTTCATCAAAAAGGGGTATTTCAAGAGAATCAACGGGATCATAACAATCATCATAGCATTCATCCTTCGGTAAGCACGAAGGGAAATTAAACAATGTATGAGTTGAAGAGGTACTCTCATTAGAAGGTGGGCACGGGTGATCAATCCGCTCTTCCTCCTTTTGTTCTCGCTCTCCTCCGCATCTTTTTCATCTAATGAGCTCACCGTTTCAGTAATTTCTTCTTCCATAGTTTCCTCCAAAATATTAGTCTCTTCTTGGACAACAGAGACTTTCTCAATAAATGCATCAATATCAGAATTGTATTCATAATTATCGTAACAATACTTAAGGATAGCTAAATTTTTAGGTCTATAAACAGCATCATAAAGATTTTCACATTCTTTAAACAAAGATTCAATTTCATAAGCACCCATAAAAGCAACGAATTCTTCTATTTGTTCCACATCATAGTAATCATATATACCATTAGCATAATAAGCCAATGTTTTATCATCATTAAATTTGCATGAAAAGGGAAGGTGTGGAGCCTTCATCCTAGAGCAACAAGTGTAATCATATCTCAAGCATACTTGCCGAGCATACCACTTCAACATATAAATTTGATCCCATAATAGTTTCCCTTTTTGAGTCAAGCGATAATCCCTAAAGTATTCACGTTGATCCAATGTGTCTCCCATTACCAAATTGAATGGGGTTTTCTCAGGATTATCAAAGTAGTACATAATATCTATCACATAACGAGCATCGAGGGTTTTAGGAGGTTCCCCATCTCCATGAGTAGCAAGTAAACCTAATTTTTTTGGTATTTCGTGTTCCATATCCATAACTAAAGATAGAGAACAACTAAGAACAGCAAATAAAAATTACTTAGAGATAAAGCAAACAAGCACACACGAGAATATTCACCCCACGCTATAACTCCCGGGCAACGGCGCCAGAAAAAGGTCTTGATAACCCACAAGTATAGGGGATCAATTGTAGCCTCTTTCGATAAGTAAGAGTGTCGAACCCAACGAGGAGCTAAAGGTAGAACAAATATTACCTCAAGTTCTATCGACCACCGATACAACTCTACGCACACTTGACGTTCGCTTTACCTAGAACAAGTATGAAACTAGAAGTACTTTGTAGGTGTTTTTGGATAGGTTTGCAAGAATATAAAGAGCACGTAAATAAAAAGTAGGGGCTGTTTAGATAAAGACACAACTAAATTAGTTTTAGTGCAGAGCTTTTTGTCACGAGAAAGTTATTTGCCCCTAGGCAATCGATAACTAGACCGGTAATCATTATTGCAATTTTATATGAGGGAGAGGCATAAGCTAACATACTTTCTCTACTTGGATCATATGCACTTATGATTGGAACTCTAGCAAACATCCGCAACTACTAAAGATCATTAAGGTAAAACCCAACCATAGCATTAAAGTATCAAGTCCTCTTTATTCCCATACGCAAACAACCTACTTACTCGGGTATATGCTTCTGTCACTCATGCCACCCACCATAAGCAAATCATGAACATATTGCAAACCCTACAGCGGGGATCCCTCACACTTGTGCGATACGGAGAGCACCATAGGACAGCACCAATAATAAAACAAGCAACTCAAACCAATCACAATCATCAATTAACCCATAGGACAAAACGGATCTACTCAAACATCATAGGATAGCCATACATCATTGTGAAATAATATATAGCGTTGAGCACCATGTTTAGGTAGAGATTACAGCGGGTAAAAGAGGGGTTACACCGCTCCATAGAGGGGGGAAGAGTTGGTGATGATGGCGGTGAAGTTGTTGGTGAAGATTGCGGTGATGATGATGGCCCCCGGTGGCACTCCGGCACCACCGGAAGCGAGGGGGAGAGAGCCCCCCCTCCTTCTTCTTCTTCCTTTACCTCCTCCCTAGATGGGAGAAGGATTTCCCCTCTAGTCCTTGGTCTCCATGGCATGGGAGGGGCGAGAGCCCCTCCGAGATTGGATCTGTCTCTCTCTGTTTCTGCGCTCCAGATTCTGGCCCTTCACTGTTCCTTAAATTCCCGGAGATCCGTAACTCCGATTGGGCTGAATTTTGGACACGATCTCTATCCGGATATTAGCTTTCTTGTGGCAAAAGAAGGGCACCAACTGCCTTGCAGGGTGGCCACAAGGGTCAGGGGCGCGCCTGCCTGCCTCGTGGCCCCCTCGGGCATCGTCTCGCGATGATTCCACTTCCCAAAATTCATAAATATTCCAAAAAAAATCTCCGTCAGTTTTTATTCCGTTTGGACTCCGTTTGGTATGGGTTTTCTGCGAAACAAAAAACATGCAACAAACAGGAACTGGCACTGGGCACTGGATCAATATGTTAGTCCCAAAAATAGTATAAAAAGTTGCCAAAAGTATATGAAAGTTGTATAATATTGGCATGGAACAATAAAAAATAATAGATACGACGGAGACGTATCAGGAAGCGCTCCTTCTTGTATTGCGCTTCCTTCAATTGCCTGGCCTTTTCAAATTTGCACTTTTCTTCGCCTATGAAGGCGGTCAGCATGTGACTTTGGCCAGGAGTCAAGTTGAAGTCAGGCATGGGCGTGTTGGGGTCCTTGTGCCACAAGTCGATGAAATCGAGGATCAACTTAGGATCCAAAAGTAGAGGCACATTTGTGCCTTTGGCCCTAGCGGCCCTGAGCTGCCTGTCCCTGATGATTTCAGCAAGTTCCTCATCATCAGCTTCGTCTTCATCAGACGACACTTGAAAGGCGACTTGCTTCTTGTGAGGACTTGGTCAAGAGCCTCGTCCAGTAGTGGCCTTTGTCTTCAGCAGAAAGGGGCCAGTTGAGGAATTTGGTGGAGCTGAAGAACTAGCAGAGGCTCCTGAGGCAATAGAGATGCATGTTGTCCTTTGGCACGAGGCGAGGTGCACAGGTGCTGAGGATTTGGACGGGGGAGCTGAGGACTTTGGAGGAGCTGGTGCAGCTTGAGGAATTTGTCGTCATGGCTTTGAAGAACTTGACCGTGAGGGCATTTCTGAGGAGCTTGGCCGTGAGGGCATAGAGGTTGAAGCACTTGGCTTGTGAGCAGGCCTCTTTGGCATTGCTTTCTTTGGCTTGGTTGCAGAGGCTTAGCAATGGTAGCAGCAGCAGCAGAGTCTTCATTGAATTTCCTCACTGCTTCCTTAGCCATTTTGGCTAGCTTGGCCTGGCGCTTAGCCCATTCCTTTGGAAATTCTTCACCTCTCCTTATGCTAGAGGGATCAGCTTCTTGGCCAGGTGCCAATGGAGGTCTTGGGCATGGAGGGTGTACAGCGAATTTCTTCATGTACTTGGGTGTGACATAACGATATTCCCTCCATTCTCGTGCCCATCTCCTCTCTATCCTCTGAATGCACACTTTGCGCTCATTCTTGGTCTCCTTGCCATGTTTGGTCTCATCAGGTGTGCAATATCTTGCATAGATGTCATCTGGGATTTCGAACGCAGTGTTGACCTCAGGTCTCTTTCCACCCTTCTGAGGCTTCTTGCTGTCAGCCATTTTCTTCAGCTGAGGAATCTGAACAATAGAATTCTCTGAAGAGGTGTGCAACTTTTCTTCGAGGAACGCAGCAAATGAGTTAAGTTGATGAGAACCTAGAGATTCAGCAGTCGACATGTGTACCTCTGAACAGAATATGGTTGTTAAGAATTTGGAGAGGTCATATGCGTTCTCAGAAGTTTTTGCAAAACAGAGCAAGTTGAGGAATTTGACCAGATGAGTCTTGAAGAATTTCACTAAGCGTTCTTTGTCTTAGGTTCCAGAGTTGTACAGATTGAAAATCCACACAATTGAGGAATCTTGAAGAAAAATGTTGCTTAGGGAAACACATCAAGAACAGATGTTATGTGAGGTGTCTAGTGTGTGAGAATTTGAAGAATAAACACCTTTTGAAGATTTTGTAGAAAACATCCGAATCAACAAGGGCAGTAAAAGTAACTTTTAATTACCCTTGACGAAGCACACGACAATCTGGGAAGTTTAGATGTGAAGCTCGTCGGTTCAGATCATCCACGCCGTATCTTGGCAGAGGAAGACAGCTACGGCGGCGGCGGAGTGAAGAAATCCGCAGCCGGTGCGAGTACGACGGCGACGAGGTCGAGGCAGTGAAGCTCTTCCTCACCGGCGACGATGGAAGGTAGCGGCGGCGCTAGGTTTTGGGAAGCTCGAGCGAGGGAGTGAGATCGAGCGGAGTAAAAATGAAGTGAGGAAGGGGAGGGGTATTTATAGCCGAAGTGAAATACTGTTCGCCCGAAAAAATTGGACGAATGTGCCCCTGACCCTTCTCATTTGCGTGACATGCGTCACTCACGTACTGAGAGGTGGCGATCATGCAAGATCGTGGGTGAATAGATAAGTATTATCGTGGAATGCGGAACGGTTTGAGCGGCAAACGCCGAAAATTCAGATAAGATAAGTTTTAAAGTTTTCGTTCGCAAATTCTTCAGCTGACAAGGACACAGTGAAGATTTTGAATGGGCTTCAAATAGAACGCACATGAAGAATTTGTGAATAGATTGGGTTGAGTTTAGCATAGAGGGGGAAGGGTCCGATCACATTCACTTAGCAGAAAAGGCAACTTGAAGAAATAGCAATAAGTGAATGCTGTAGAGGACATAAACTTATATATATATATAGCCAATGAAGAAAAATGACGGAAACAGTGAAGACAATGAAAAGTTGAAGAAATTGAACAACTGAGGAATTTCAAAAAATGAAGAAAAAAACTCAAATTGAAGATTATCAACTTTTGGTGGTGGCGTGACCCACCGTGTAAGAATTATGATTTCAGACACTGTGTACAATTGTCGTAGGGCTCTGAGAATCAAATTCTTCGTTAATTTCTTCACACTTAAAGTGTTAGTCTTCATTGATTGAAGAAAAACGTTTCTTCATGTGTTGCACATCTAAGTCATCAATTTTGCATAAGTGTTAGGATGTGTGTCCTTTTCAAAGGACACTCGAAGATTCTAAGATATTTAGCTCACACCACAACTTGCTAAATCTCTTCTCATCCAAGGGCTTTGTGAAGATATCGGCTAGCTGTTCTTCAGTCTTCACATGCTCAATAGAAATGTCGCCCTTCAACACATGATCACGAAGAAAATGATGACGAATCTGAATGTGCTTTGTCTTCGAATGCTGAACTGGGTTATGAGCAATCTTGATGGCACTCTCATTGTCACAGTAGAGAGGCACATTCTTCACGTTGACGCCGTAGTCCTTGAGAGTTTGCTTCATACATAGCAGCTGAGCACAGCAAGAACCGGCAGCAATGTACTCAGCATCAGCAGTAGACAGTGATACGCATTTCTGTTTCCTCGAGGACCAACAGACCAAGGATCGTCCGAGGAAATGGCATGTGCCAGAAGTTGACTTGCGGTCCACACGATCACCAGCATAGTCAGAGTCTGAATATCCAATGAGATCAAAAGTCGAGCCCTTGGGGTACCATAATCCAAGTGTTGGTGTGTGAGCTAGATATCGAAGAGTATGCTTCACAGCCTTATGGTGTGATTCCTTCGGTGTAGCTTGAAATCGGGCACAAATGCAAACACTAAGCATAATGTCTGGCCTAGATGCACATAAATACAATAAAGAACCAATCATGGAGCGGTATACCTTTTGATCGAAGTCAATACCATTTTCATTAGTGCATAGATGGCCATTTGTGGGCATGGAGATTTTGATGCCTTTGTAATCTTGCATGCCGAATTTCCTCAATACATCCTTGAGGTATTTCTCCTGAGATATGAATATGCCATTTCGCTGTTGACGAATTTGAAGACCTAAGAAGAATTTCAATTCTCCCATCATAGACATTTCATATTCCTCCCTCATCATATAACCAAATTCGTCAGTGTAACGTTGGTCAGTACAGCCAAAGATAATATCATCAACATATATTTGGCACACAAACAATTCGCCATCATAAGATTTAGTGAAAAGAGTAGGGTCAAGTGAACCGGGTTTGAAGCCTTTCTTCATGAGGAATTCCTTCAAAGTATCATACCAAGCCCGAGGGGCCTGCTTGAGGCCATAAAGGGCCTTATTGAGTCTGAAGACTTTGTGAGGATGCTTTGGATCTTCAAAACCTGGGGGTTGAGCAACATGTACTTCTTCCTCAAGCTTACCATTGAGGAATGCACTTTTCACATCCATTTGATATAAAGTGATATCATGATGGTTAGCATAAGCAAGTAATATGCGAATAGCCTCAAGTCTAGCAACAGGTGCAAAAATTTCATCGAAATCAATTCCTTCAACCTGTGTGTAGCCTTGAGCTACAAGCCGTGCCTTATTCCTCACCACAAGGCCATTTTCATCTTGCTTGTTGCGGTAGATCCATTTTGTGCCGATGATATTGTGCTTGCGAGGATCTGGACGTTTGACCAGTTCCCAGACGTTGTTGAGCTCGAACTGATGTAGTTCCTCTTGCATAGCTTGAATCCACTAAGGCTCCAGAAATGCTTCATCTACCTTAGTGGGCTCGGTGATAGAGACGAAAGCAAAGTGCCCACAAAAGTTAGACAAATGTGAAGCTTTTGAGCGTGTGAGAGGACCTGGAATGTTGATGTCGCTGATGATTTTCTCAATCTGCACTTCATTTGCAACACGAGGATGAGCTGGTTGTCGTCGAGGAATTTGATCAGCATTTTCTTCAGCACCATTTTCTTCAGGTGCAACAGCATGATTTCTTCATGTTCTGGAATGATTTCTTCAGCAGATTCTTCGGTGGGAATAACATCCTCTCTAGCCTTGAACTTGATAGTTTCCTCAGGTGACTGTTCATCTAACACAGAAGGTAGGTGCTCTCTTTTCGAGCCATTAGTTTCATCGAACCGCACATCTACAGTTTCAACAAATTTGTGGTGAACGTTGTTGAAGACTCTGTAGGTGTGCGAGTCCTTTCCGTAACCAAGCATAAAATCTTCATGTGCTTTCGGTGCAAATTTAGAATTGTGATGAGGATCTCCAATCCAACATTTAGCACCGAAGACTTTGAAATAACTCACATTGGGTTTCTTGTCAGTGAGGAATTTATACGCAGTCTTCTTGAAGAATTTCTGAAGATATACCCTGTTGATGATGTGGCATGTAGTATCAATTGCCTCAGTCCAGAAACGACGAGGTGTCTTGTATTCATCAAGCATAGTGCGAGCCATCTCAACAAGAGTCCTGTTCTTGCGCTCCACGACGCCATTCTGCTGAGGAGTATAAGGAGCAGATAACTCATGAGTAATACCAAGTTCATCAAGATAGTCATCAAGACCAGTATTCTTGAACTTAGTTCCATTGTCACTTCTGATGTGCTTAATCTTCACACCAAAGTTGGTTGAAGCCCTCGAGGAAAATCGTTTGAAGACTTCCTGCACTTCATGTGTTTGTAAGTGACAATATGCACCCATGTGTAATGAGAGTAATCATCAACAATAACAAAGCCACATAGAGATGCTTCATTTGTAAATGCAGAATAGTGATTAGGACCAAAGAGATCCATGTGAAGCAATTCAAATGGTCGAGTAGTAGTCATGATGTCTTCGCTGGATGCTTGGCCTTGGTCATCTTTCCAGCTTCAAAGGCTCCGCACAAGTGATCCTTGAGGAATTTGACATTCTCAATGCCAATGACATGCTTCTTCTTCGCGAGCATGTGCAAATTCCTCATGCCAGCATGACCAAGTCCTCGATGCCATAGCCAGCCTTCTGAAGCTTTTGCAGGTAGACATACGGCCGGCTGTGGTCCTGTAGAGAAATCAACAATATACAGATCTCCTCTCCTAAAGCCTTCGAAGACTTTGGAATTGTCAGCTTCCATGATCACAACACAATGATACTTGCCAAAGATGACAACCATATCAAGATCACAAAGCATTGATGTAGACATGAGGTTGTATCCTAAGGACTCGACAAGCATGACTTTGTCCATGTGTCGATCCTTTGAGATCGCAACCTTACCTAGACCCAATACCTGACTTTTGCCTTTGTCAGCGAAGATGATATGCTTCAGATGTGAAGGAGATAAGGGGACATCCATCAATAGATTCTTGTCACCAGTCATGTGATTTGTACATCCACTATCGAGGACCCACTCATTGGCTTTGGGTTGATCATCCTGCAGATGAATTAGTGCAGCTTACGAACTCATATACTTCATCAGTGAAGAATATGACATCAAATTCATCAGATCAATTTCATCAAGCAATGGAACAGATAAAACAGAATGTGGACGAGAGAAATGAAAGTTCATTTCTTCATGATTAGCTTGCGTCCTTTCAAGCATATACAGGTCTCCAGCAAATTCATCAGACGTTTAAAGTTCGTCTGGAGACTTGTCCCTGCAAAAGAGATTAGTTCCTTTTCTTGACCACCCACATCTGAAGGGGTGGCAAAGGGTTCATCATTCTGCGAGCTCCATAAGAGAACAGTGGCATAGAAGCCATTCCACTTTGTTTCACATATGAGGAGTTAGGATAAGCATATGAATAAGTAGAGAAATTCTTCAAGGATTTATGGACATAATGATTAGAAGAATAATGCTCATATTCATAGCCCTTAGCTCTTCCCTGCGAAACAGAGGTCTTAGCACGATGATATTCATGTGAGGACTTTGATCCAGTTGAGGAATTTGATCCTCATGAGGAATTTGGTCCATATGAAGAATTTGATCTGGGGTTCCTATTCTTCACAGGTGGTGTCATGATGACATTCACCTGAAGATTTTCAAGGCACCTTTTGGGAACCCAGATTTTCTTCATAGGGGAACCGTTCCTCCAGTTAGTGCCAACATATCTAGCAAATACTTCACCATTCTGATTTTTGAACAGTTTATGGTTGGAGTCAAATGACTCGTCACAAGAATGAGGAGATTCACATGTAAAGCCAGATATAGTAGATGGATCTACTAGAGGTCCCTTTGCAGCAACCCATGAGGTTTTGGGGTACTGCTCAGGCTTCCAATATGTTCCATCAGCATTGATTTTCCTCTCAAAGGCAATACCCTCTTTCCTAGGGTTCCTGTTGAGGATCTGCATTTTAAGCACATCACAAAGAGTCTGATGCCCTTTGAGGCTTTTGTACATGCCTGTCATATACAATTCCTTCAGCCCTGCATCATCAGTGATACTAGCAATGTCCTGAGTTAAGGAATTAGTGACAGCAGAGACACGTGAAGAATTTGTAGCAGAAGAAGCATTTGAACATTCAGGTGAAGAATTAGCAGATTCACGTTCAATGCACTTCAAACATGGAGGAATGAAATCTTCCTGGGTAGCGCTGATATGTTGAGCAAGTAATGAATCGTAGTCCTTCTGAAGATCTTCATAACTCTCCCTTAGCTTTTGAAGATCCTGCTTTCTTTGAAGAAATTCATAAGAAAGCTTCTCATGATCAGATAAGAGAGTGTTATCATGACTTTGAAGGTTGTCAAACTTAGACTGAAATCTCTGAAGACTTTCAGTCAGAGTTTTAGTGCGATCCATTTCTTCACCCAACATATCGTCACTTTTGTCTAGCATGTTTTGAACCTTTTCAAAAGCCTTTTGTTGTTTCACAGCAATCTTAGCAAGTTTAGAGTAGCTAGGCTTGAGGTTTTCATCAGATTCATCCTCACTTGATTCAGAGGAGGGATATTTGAATACCTTGGCACCCTTTGCCATGAAGCAATAAGTGGGAGCGTAGTCATCGTCGCCTTCATCGGCCTTGTTGGGGAAGCCATTTTCTTCAGAGTTGAAGATGGACTTGCTGACGAACGCAGAAGCGAGAGCTAGGCTCGCCACACCAGATTCTGACTCCTCAGATGCCTCCTCTTCCTCATGTTCCTCAGATTCAGCTTCAGAATCCATTTTCTTGCCAATGAATGCCCGAGCCTTCTTAGAGCTGCTCTTCTTGTGAGATGAAGACTTTGAGGATATTGATGATGAAGATTTTGAAAATTTCTTCTTCTTCTTTGAGTCATCAGAACTGTAATCCTTGCACTTCTTCTACTTTGATTCCTTTTCCCACTGAGGACAGTCTTGAATGTAGTGATCGGGTTTCTTGCATTTGAGGCATAGCCTCTTCTTGTAGTCACTGGATGAGGAATCATTACTCCTTGAGGATTTTCCAAAACGACCACGTCTTGAGAACTTCTGGAATTTCTTCACGAGCAGTGCTAGCTCCTGGCTCAGTTCTTTAGGATCACCAAGGCTACTACCAGAATCTTCACCTTCAGATTCAGAGACAGCCTTGGCCTTCAGGGCACGACATCTGCCATAGCTCGAACCATATAGATCTCTCTTCTCAGCAAGCTGGAACTCATGAGTGTTTAGCTTTTCGAGGATATCAGCGGGATCAAGTGACTTGTAATCTGTATTGAAAGTCTGGAGTTCAAATAAGTTTAAAAAAATGAAATCACTTTGTAACAGATGAGTTTCCGTATTGAAAGTGCGTTAAGTCGACTAGAGGGGGGGTGAATAGGCAATTTTTATGAATTCTTCACTAAGGAATTTCAGGGTGAGGAAATTCCTAAGCGAAGAACTACTTGCAGCGGAATAAGTACTCAGATGCAAACATAACAGAGCATACGCATGGTCATCATGATGAAATGAAAACAAGCATGGAGTACAGAAAGCATAAACACAGGATAGACAGGATGAAGACAAACAGACTGAAGAAATTGAACTGAGGAAATTGAGAAAGTCTTCAGTCAATGTCTTCAAACAGATATGAACAAGCACACAACACAGTTATGAGGAAATGAAAGAGTTGAGGAAATAGAACCAGTAGGCTTCGTGAAGACAATGATTTGGTAGACCAGTTCCAACTGTTGCGACAGTTGTACGTCTGGTTGGAGCGGCTAGGTATTTAAACCTGAGGACACACAGACCCGGACACACAGTCCGCACCATATTCTCCTTGAGCTAAGGTCACACAGACCTCGCCCAATCACTCGTGGTAAGTATTCAGGTGACTTCCAAAACTTCACAAACTCGGTCACTCGGCGATCCACAATTTCCTCTTGGATGCTCAGACCATGACGCCTAACCGTCTGGAAGATGCACAGTCTTCAAACGTAACAACCGTCGGATCTACGCAAGATCAATCTCTTTAGTGATGCTCAATCACTTTGAGTTTGTAGGTGTTTGGGTTTGGGTTTCCTCACTTGATGATTTTCACTCAAAGTCCTTGGAGGATGGGATGCTCTCAAATGACAACTGTCAGTTTCTCTCGGAGCAACCAACCAGCTAGTGGTTGTAGGGGGTGGCTATTTATAGCCTAGGGAGCAGCCCGACATGATAAGACATAAATGCCCTTCAATGATATGACCATTAGGTGGGTAGATATTTTGGGACAGCTGGCGCATAGCACAGCAATGGTCGGATATTTGACTATCAAATTCCTCAGGGCTATCATGTTCCTCACTTGTAGGCAATCCGCACTGGCAAATTCCTAACTCCTCAGTCAGAACAAATTCCTCAGAGACCAGAAGAACTTCGTCTCTGTCACTAAAGAAATTGACTGAACTGCATGAGATTTCCAATGGCTTCACTCGAAGGGATTGGTAGGTGTAGGATTTTGAGTTGAGCATCACTAGGAAATTTTTCCTTACTATTTCCTCGACCCCCTTTAACAGTACGGTGTTTCCTATGACTCAAGAAGGGGAAAACGAAACTACGAAAACAAAAGTCTTCACGCTTCATGTTCCTCGAATGAATACCACGTCTTCAAGGTCACACCAATTTCTTCACTTTCAAAGTCTTCAGAAAGTCTTCAGAAATCCAAAGTCTTCAGTCGAAGACATTCATTTTTAGGGGTCCACTTTCTCTGTAAATATCAAACTCCTCATAGACTTATAGACCTGTGTACACTCACAAACACATTAGACCCTCAACCTATAAGTCTTCAATACACCAAAATCACTAAGGGGCACTAGATGCACTTACACGTATGAAACCCTAATACTTCGAAAGAAGACATTGTCCGTTTTGTACACGAAGTGCATCTAGTTTTTGTCGTAACCCTCTCAACTTTTTATCACATGCTATGTGGGTGAAATGATGATACCATGCCAAATTTCAACCTTTTCAGAGTTCATTTGAAATGCTTTTGAATTTCAGGGTCTTATAGCTAAAAAAATCAATAAATGCATGAAAAATAACAAATGAAGTCAGAAAGGGTTGAAAATTGATGATGTGGCTTTGAATGGTGCATTTTGAAGACACAAAAAGTCTGGAGTTCAAAAAAGTTCAAAAAAATGAAATCCCTTTGTAACAGATGAGTTTCCGTGAAACCCTGATACTTCGAAATAAGACATTGTCCGTTTTGTACACGAAGTGCATCTAGTTTTTGCTGTAACCCTCTCAACTTTTTAGCACATGCTATGTGGGTGAAATGATGATACCATGCCAAATTTCAACCTTTTCAGAGTTCATTTGAAATGTTTTTGAATTTCAGGGTCTTATAGCTTAAAAAAAATTAGTAAATGCATGAAAAATAACAAATGAAGTCAGGAAGGGTTGAAAATTGATGATGTGGATTTGAATGGTGCATTTTGAACACACAAAAAGTCTGGAGTTCAAATAAGTTCAAAAAAATGAAATCCCTTTGTAACAGATGAGTTTTCGTATGAAACCCTGATACTTCGAAAGAAGAGATTGTCCGTTTTGTACACGAAGTGCATCTAGTTTTTGTCGTAACCCTCTCAACTTTTTAGCACATGCTATGTGGGTGAAATTATGATACCATGCCAAATTTCAACCTTTTCAGAGTTCATTTGAAATGCTTTTGAATTTCAGGGTCTTATAGTTAAAAAAATCAGTGAATGCATGAAAAATAACGAATGAAGTCA
>NC_057808.1:424142009-424143602 GCF_018294505.1 Triticum aestivum | reverse complement strand
TATGAAACCCTCATACTTCGAAAGAAGAGATTGTCCATTTTGTACACGAAGTGCATCTAGTTTTTGTCGTAACCCTCTCAACTTTTTAGCACATGCTATGTGGGCGAAATTATGATACCATGCCAAATTTCAACCTTTTCAGAGTTCATTTGAAATGCTTTTGAATTTCAGGGTCTTATAGTTAAAAAAATCAGTAGATGCATGAAAAATAACGAATGAAGTCAGAAAGGGTTGAAAATTGATGATGTGGCTTTGAATGGTACATTTTGAACACACAAAAAGTCTGGAGTTCAAATAAGTTTAAAAAAATGAAATCCCTTTGTAACAGATGAGTTTCCGTATGAAACCCTGATCAACTAAAAAGCCACATCATTTAGCTCAAAAATAATCAATTAAAATATTCTGTTATGATCAACTAAAACAAAACTATAATATTCTTTAATAGCAAAAAGAAAATCCACTAAAAACTTATATAAAACTCTAATAGCAAAAGGAATCAACTAAAAAGCTTTTATAAACCTCTAGTATTTTTTAAACTAAAATTATATAAAATTTATGCAACTAAAATTATCAAAGTATTTTCTGTTCAAAACATGAAAAGCAGAAAGAAACAAAATAAACATTAATAAATAAGTAGAAACAAAATAAAATAAAATAAAATAAACTTTAATAAAATAAATAAGTAGAAACAAAATAAACTTTAATAAAGTAAAATAAATAAACTTTAATAAAATAAATAAAAATAGCAACAGTAAGTATTTTGTTGTAAGTAGAAACAAAATAAAATAAATAAAGCAACAAAGAAAACAAAAAATAAATAAATAAAGTGCCACCTACTGGGCCACCACGGCCTGAATACGACTAGGAACCCAACCATGGGCCAGGATTCAGGCACGCGGGAGGCCCAGTAGGCCCACAGGCACATAGTGACAGATTAGACCCGAAAGCCTGCAGTTGAGAGGAGCGCGAGAGGGTGGGCGCAACAGCGCTTATAAACCACTCTCGAGCCCTCTCAACTAGCGAGGTGGGACTAAACTTTTGGCCGCGACGCGGGCAACAAGATGTCTTTGGTCCCGGTTGGTGCCACCAACCGGGACTAAAGGGGTGCATTGGTACCGGTTCATGGCACCAACCGGAACCAATGCCCCCCCTTTAGTCCCGGTTGGTGCCACCAACCGGGACCAGAGCCCTCTGCTTCCCGCCCTTTGGGCTGCTAAAAAGAGACCTTTGGTCCCGGTTGGTGGCACCAACCGGGACGAAAGGCAGGCATTGGTCCCGGTTGGTGCCACGAACTGGGACCAATGCTTCGTCTATATAAGAAAACACTTAGCAGTTTCTGCAAAAATCACTTCTTCTCCGCCCCGACGCCCCCACTCTGCTCCTCGTCGCCGTCGCCGCCGAGTCCTACCCCGATGCCGTCAGGCTGCTCCACCTCGCCGTCCCCGCCGAGCCCTGCCCCGACGCTGTCAGGCTGCTCCACCGCGTCATCGCCGACGCCGTCGGGCTGCTCCTCCTCGCCGTTGCCGCCGCCGTCGCCACCGACGTCGCTGCCACTCCCCGCACCCCTGCTCGCGCCGACGCCGCCCGCCGCCC
>NC_057808.1:424141240-424141873 GCF_018294505.1 Triticum aestivum | reverse complement strand
GCCCGCCGTGCCGCCCTGCTCCTGCCTCGATGCGTCCCTCTGTGAGCACCGCGCCCCTGCCGGCCCCGCCGCCGCCGTGCTTTTTTTAGTTATATATGCTATTTTTTTACATGTTTTTAGATTTTCATATATGTATGTATGTATTTTTTAGATATATGTATTTTTTTGATGTTTGTTCGTATATGTATGTATGTATTTTTTACATGTTTTTGTATGTATGTATGTATTTTTTCAATTGTAATATGCATGATGTTTTAAAAATACATATATGCAAAAGTTAGATTTTTAGAAAAGTTTTATCTATATATGTTCTCTGATTTAGTACATTTTAGGTTAGTTTCATTTTTAGAAAAGTTTTATATATTTAGGAAGAAGGAAGAAGAAGAAAAGGTTTTATATATGCAAAAGTTACATTTTTAGAAAAGTTTTTATATATCTAGCTAGGAAAGGAAGAAGAAGAAAAAGAAGGAGAGGAAAAAGGAAAATAAGAAGTGGAAGAAAGGAGAAGAAGAGGAGAGGAAGAAGCGGAGAAATAAATAAGAAGAGGAAAAAAGAAGAAAAAGAAGAGGAGAAGAAGAAAGGAATAGAGGAGAAGAAGAAGAAATAGATATTCTATTTCTTCTTCTTCTCCTC
>NC_057808.1:424127595-424140708 GCF_018294505.1 Triticum aestivum | reverse complement strand
AAAACTCTCGAGGACACCCAAACCCTAGAAAAAAACGATGTCGGTCTCCTACCCCCTCCCGCCGCGCCCCTACCCGACAAACTCTCTCGAGGCCACCCAAATTTACCAAGTTAAAAGGGTGTTGTCGTCGAGGCCACCCCAAACCCTTGAAGCATTGTCGAGGCCACCCCAAACCTTTGAAGCTTTACCGAGGCCACCCCAAACCCTAGAGAAGCGTCGAAGCCACTAATATGACTCCTTATTGTGATTAGCTAGCTAGTTCTACGTTTGCCACTAATATATCCATCTGTCATGTTTGAATAATAATTGCCATGTTGTAAGTATATATTTGCAGAAACTATGGAGCACCCCCGAGACAAAGCAACAGAAGCGGTGTTGTGGGACATAATTGCAGCCGGAAGTGATGTCGTCTTGTCGTTTCTCAATGACACCGATGGTCTGGAAGGACAGGGTGAAGAAGCAGGCTACGGTGATCGAACAATGGAGGAGGAAGGACATGATTATGATGGCTCCGGTGACCGAATGCCGGTGGAAGAAGGACACCGTGATGACGGCTCCGGTGACCGAACGGAGTCCGGCCAGGTATATATATTAATTAAGCATGTGCTGACTATAGCTAATTGATGCATTACTTGTTTTTGGTATGTACACATATTAACTCTCTTCTTTCTTCTTTTCTAGCCCTCCGGATCAAGCAAAACTGAGGTAACGAGACGAGGCCCGAAGAAAAAGTTGCGCTCGGATGAAAGGTACACAATCACCGAAATCGATCGCGATGGCCAACCGATTGAACCCCTCCGGACCAAGCAAGCATTTTCTGCTCAGTGCGGGGTTCCTTTTAGGGACATGATCCCGATCAGCATCGAGCAATGGTTTAGGCCTAAGGACGAAGACTCTGGGGTGTCTTATGTCGATGATAGGCAGAAAGCTGGTCTTTGGACCGCGCTGAAGGCAAATTTCACCCTACCGCCAGAGGAGGATCCGAAGAAGCCAGTTAAAGAGCCATTGATCAAGGCTCATGCTCTTAAGAAGATGGCTGAGTTATTCAGGAGGTGGAAGAATGAGCTGAAATCAACGTTTGTCGATCATGACAAGACTCCAGAATTCATCGGCCGATTTGAGAAGATCAAAGATCACTGGGACGCATTTGTCGTCCAAAAGAAATCTGAGAAGGCCAAGAAGATGTCAGCGACAAACAAGATAAATGCTGCAAAGAAGAAGCATCACCATCGCACGGGGTCAGGTGGCTACCTGAAAGCCCGACCGTAGTGGGACAAGGCTGAGAATGACCTGCTTGATAAAGGAATCGAACCAGAGACATTCCGCTGGCCAGACCGTTCAAGGACTTGGTTCTTCGGGGTTGGGGGAACATTGGACCCTGAAACAGGGAAGTGTGTTTGGACGGACGAGTAGCTGAATACACCCATCACAAGGCTTCAGGAGTTTATCGAAAAAGCGCAGGAAGGGGCGTTCGTTCCGGACAGAGAGAACGACGATCTCACACAGGCCCTCGGGAATCCTGAGCACCCCGGACGGACATGAGGCACGCCAGGCTCCATTTCATGGAAGGCTGGGTTTCCCGGCGCAGGCAGTTACAAATGCCAAGAGAGGAAGAAGAAAGTGGAGTTGACCGAACTACAGGCGCTGCACGCAAGGGTACAAGCGCTAGAGGAACGAGACGCAGTTCGCAGCAAGCGACCTGCCGAAGCTACCCCCGAAGTTACCCCACCATCTCAGCAGAGAAGCAGCGTGGCTTCCACCGAGCTGCTTCAGGAGCCTGTCTTCATGGCTCCTGCTAGCTACCCCGTGGATGCTATCACGGAGTCTCAACATTGCCACCTTATGATGCAATGGCTGAAATTGAAAGTCAAGGCGGCTGTTGGCTCTGTTGCACCTCCTGAACCTGGCGCAACTTTTCACTGCCGGCCGATTCCAGAAGGATATGCAAGGGTGATGGTGGATGAAATAACGGACGGATTTGAGGACCTCGAGCTTGACCACCCTACGGGTGAAGGGAAGAATCGACTGGGTTCTTCTCCGAAGACTCCATGCCTATGGCGGAAGGAGCTCATCAACCTTCCGAACTGGACGTCTCCGCCTCCTCCTCCTCCTCCGGCGAGTCAGGGCACTCCGCCTCCTCCTCCGGCGAGTGATCAGGTCACTCAGCCTCCTTCTCCGGCGCGTGGCGGCACTCCGCCTGCGCCGGCGCGCCCGAGCAGCCAGCCTCCTCCTTCTCCGCCTCGCCAGCAAGAGCGGAAGAGACCCGCCGCCGCTCCGGCTGCTCCGCCTCGTAAGCAAGGAAAGAAGACAGCCGCGGCCGCTCCGTCTGCTCCGGCGTCTAGCAGTACAACCAGAGGCGGGAGGCAATACAGATTCGGTCCATCTCTCAAGCCTCTAGAGAAGCTACCATACGAGAGGACCATGGAGGAAACCGCAAAGATCGTGGAAACCGAAGTGAAGGAGTTCTTTGAAGGGGTTAAAGCAAAGAAACATCCTCCTCCGGAGGAGAAGATAGATCCGGTGAAAGCAAAGCGCACTATCGATGCCCTGAAGAAACCACCAGAGTCTCCGTCGAAAAACAACTATGAGCGCATTACTGAAAAGGTATATATCGAAGCGGAGCGGTCGGGAAGTACTATCAGTGATCGAAGGTTAGCAGAACGACGAGCTGGGAAAAAAATTGCCCAGCTCGGCGAACAAGCGAACCAATCGTGCCCCCCGCTCAAGCTGTCTAGCGATATCGTCGCTAATCATCCGGAGATTTTGCCCAATACCAATCTTGGAGATTACCCGCCCGACGATGTACATTATGATTTCTTGGAGGTGGACGAACACAAATACCATTACGGGAAGCCTCTCGTCAAAGATGAAAAATCTCTAACAACGATGATGCGAAGATTCCATGATTGGTACATGGAAACCTGCAGAGAGTCTGGGGGGACGAATATTTTGTCGCTGAGAGTGAAAGAGGAGCACGGCCTCGTTGGAATTGATCTACTGTCTATTCCATTTGACGAGTTCTTCCAGTTTTTCAATCAAAAGGCCCTCGATAAATTAACGGTCACTTGCTACTGTCTGTAAGTACTACTTCTGTCATTAAGTCTCTATATATATAGCTCAGCTCTTTCATTGCATGTATTTATAATTATCCTCACTATATTATGCAGATTGAAGATCATCGAGTGCAGAAAAGCAGAAATGTATGATATTGGGTTCATTAACACAAATCTCATAGATGAATTTACGGTTAAAAAGAATGCCAAAGAAGTCGAGGCCAACTTGCTCAAATCGTTGGTAATAAATCAAAACGAAGATAAAATACTCTTTCCTTACAACTTCAAGTGAGTGTTACTGTCTTGTGCATATTCGGTTTCCCTTATTACTCGAGGTTATAGTAATGTAATTGATGAGTTATGCATGCGTGCGCAGCTTCCATTATATTCTCCTGGAGATTAAGCTTGAGCAGGGACTAGTAACCGTCTTAGACTCGAGACGAAAAGATCCCGAGACCTATGCGGACATGACTAAAATTCTCAACAAGTAAGTTCAATCGATCATTATCGCACCATATCGGCAACTTTTTATTCATTTCCTGATATCTTAAGTAATAATTATTTTCTTTGTCTTGCTGGGTTTGGAAAAAGTTCACCGCAGAAACTCCGGGACTGCCGATGGAGCTGCGATATACATACCCGAAAGTAAGTACTACTAGCTAGCTAGTTCCGCGCATCTCCCATTGATTGTAGCTACTTTCATCAATGCTATTTATAATGCTTCATTATCAGTTTGATTGACCTCTATTTCTCGTAAAGTGCTTGTGGCAGGAACAAGGGAATGATTACTGTGGATACTACGTGTGCGAATTCATCTATAACACGACTTGCAAAAATAAGCGGGGCTACTCTAAAAGACAATTTGATGTGCGTAAGCAATACTATTCACAATTTCATTTTATTACACCATCATTTCTGTTGAGTTTCATTCATATATATGTATTAACCCCCTTCTTCAAATTAGACGTGGCAGATGCGGAATAAACTCCTACCAGAAGATCGCATGAAAGCAATTCAAGAGGAATTGGCGGGATTCTTTCTTGACCACGTCATCAATAAAGCTGGAGAATACCATGTTGAAGCTGAGTTCATATATAATTAGGGGAGATTATATTGTAAGAGATTTTAATATTGTATATATGTAGCCAGTAGCGTCGGATAGATATACGAAAACTTGTTGTTCGCGCAATCACTCGGAGAAGGAGAGGTCGATATCACTTCTCTTGGTATGCATGACGAACTTCTGTACTTAATGGTTTCCTTCATTTGCTTACTAGCTAGCGTGTCGAGGGCCTCTCTATACGTATAGTACGTAGCGTCAACCAAGCACGGAGATAAGAGAGGACACTTCTCTCTATTAATTAATTAGCTACCTAACACAATATATGAAACACCTAAATTAACCATACAAAACCTCAAATCACCCCCCCCCCCTTCAGAAAGAAAACAAAAACCCTAACCCCTGAACAGCTGACGCGTGGATGCCTTTTGGTCCCGATTGATGCCACCAACCGGGACCAAAGGCCCTCCTGCCTGGGCTCGCCGCAGTGGCCACGTGGAGGCCCATCTGTCCCGGTTCGTGTAAGAACCGGGACTAAATTCCTAGGGCTTTAGTAATGACCCTTTAGTCCCGGTTCCACAACCGGGACAGATGGGCCTTACGAATCGGGACAAATGACCCTTTTCTACTAGTGGAATCATGCATGCATGTACTTCCTCTGTAAAAAAAAAGTAAGAGTGTTTACATCACTATTCTAGTGATCTAAACGATATTATATTTCATTTCTTTACGGAGGGAGTAGTACGCTAAACTACATCAAGCTCGGGCTCGTCTCAACGAGATCATATCAAGCCCCAAGAAATGTGACCTGAAAAAGGAAACAGTTTTGGTCTAGGTAAATATAAGCAGTCAGTTGAATCTAGGGCCATCCTTTGTGCCGCGTCACCTCCAGCCGTGACACGAGAGCAAACAATTCCGTTCGCCCCCTGGGCGTACGTACGCCTCGCATGACTGTGTGGATCCGAATAGAATTCCATGCCGACCGTGACGTCTCCCCGAACACATTCACATGTTTTCATACACGGCCTACCCTGCAAGGTCTCGCTCCGTACAGTACTTGTTGATGTCGCTGCCATGTTGTATCGTACTAGCTGATTTGGCTCGGGACGACGACCTCGACTCCGCAGGAGCCAGATGAGACAAGCGAACCAGCAGTGGTGATGCGTCCGTGGTCTGAACGGGAGCTCCGTTCGACCGTTCCTTCATTTTTGCAGAGCACCATGGCTTGTCTACCATCGTCGGACTGAATTTTCTCCTTGGATGAATCCCATGCATGCACCCAGCCGAGAAGTCGAGCAACCAGCAGCCAGCCGAGGACTGCACCTGCACGGGATCTGTCGACCGAGTCGTCGTCGTCGCCCAGCCGTGGAATCTTCCGCCCCCAAAATTACCTTGACATCGCGTCTCGAGGAGAGTCGCGCTTGGCTCCGTTCCAAATTCCAGAACCGCGCGGGTCACTATTACCGCTTTCGTCCATGGCGGCGTGTCTAGTCGAAATGTAGAATAGAGTTTCATGTCGATCATCGGTAGTACGTCAATCCGAACGCGTTGGTTGCATTCAGATGCTTTCATATCAGTACTGTCTCACTCCCATCCCATCTAGTGGCAGGTACGAGTACTACGTCGTACGAGTGCTTGTCTAGTTACATTCTGTTCCATCTGACCTTGGCTCCATTCTTCAGCAGCCAGCGGATGTGCATGCGCGCCTACGAGCTGAAAGCGATGAGAGAGTTGAGGCGGCGATGGATCCACAACGCACGCAACGAGAGAGAAACGGCAGCGACCAGAGGTTGGCTCTTGGAACCAATGTCCTAGAAAAAGGGTCATGGCACCAATGGCATTCAACTTTTACACCGAAGAGGCCGTTCTGTGGTGGTATAGTATACTAATACTTCTTCCTCCGTAAAGAAATATAAGAGTGTTTAGAACTGTACGGCTGTACGGGATCACGTTATGCTCCCTCCGCGTCGATCGACCCGGTCGTTCGTCGTCCATGGAAGCTTCCCTTCTTCTGTCGACAGAATTGCCATGGCAGCGCACCTTGGGCGATGTCGAGGCTGTCGGGCCATTTCAACCCTCGCTACGGTTGGTTCCAGGCTTCCAGCCAGTCAGTTCAGTCGTGCCCCGGTCAAGACGCCGGTGCACCGTACGTGAAGTGAACCGTTCCATTCCAGCCAACCAACGGTTCGCTTCACATGCGTCAGCGGCGGCGAGCTAGCCTCGTCGCCGTCGTCGTCTCAGGAGGTTTACACGTAGTAGCGGTGAAGATGGGTACAGCAGCCAAGAGGCCACTAGCTCTAGCTGTCTGGACTCTGAAGTGGTACCCTTTGTCTGAGGTGCACAGGTTCCGTGTAGATCTGCCGTTGGTCTACTAGTTCACTGAAATGTACGGCACGCTGGTAAAAAATGGACTTCAGTGTACTTGCCTGGTGCAGCAGAGTGAACTGTCTTCCATTTTTTTTAAATAAAATCCAAGTCAACTGTGAACGCGTGTTCAAGTTCCACTTAGTACCACAGCCGCAAGGTCAACACTGGGGCACAAAGAAGTTCCAAGTAAGGAGACATTGACTTGACCATCGTCTCTCATGCATCATATGTTTCGATTTAACCATGCAGAAGAGTTGCATGTTAATTCACTACAAGAAAAAAAAATGATATGTCGACATGGAATTATAACCCGAGAGCCCGGTTATCCGTAAACGTGAGACACGACCAAACTCAGCCTAAACTAGAGCCAAAGTACACGCTCCGCTCCTTTTTAGCCTGCATATAATTTGTCAGAAGTCAAACTATCTCTACTTATAAAAAAAATATCAACATTCACAATGCCAAATCAATATTGTTAGATTCATTTTAAAATGTAGTTTCATAGTATATATTTGTACTGTAGATATTCATATTTTTCATATAAATTTGGTCAAACTTTGTACAGTTTGACTTGACAAAAATCTAATACGCAAAGTAAAAATGATCGAAAGGAGTACATCAGAAAACAAGAAACATCCGCTATAAGGGCCTGAATTCGACAACTATGATGACGACCACAAGTCTAGACTGGTTGTTGCATAGGTCATAGATGAGGGAGCAAGGGGGTTGGCATACAAAAAAGGAAGGAAGCAAGGGCACACACAAGCACCGGTGACGAGTGCATTTGGATTGTGACCAAAGTGCACCCTACCAAAAATTTTGTCATGACCCAAAGATTTGTATTTGTTAGGATGGTTGCCAATTTTTTGGCATGCCAATGAACTCTAGCCAATTCTAGTTCTTTTTTTTTTGTCAATGTTGGCCAAATCATCGGCAACCAAAATTTTAGCTAGCCAATGCTTTGGTGGGACAACCTTGGGCACAAACACACACCATTTGAAGAAGAGACTTACTACATTCACGGGGATTTTTCAACATACTTCACGGACAGAAGAACGTGGCCTAATTTAGTTGCCCCCCCCCCCCCCAATTCTAAGGGGTGGGGCCGTCTTACTTAACTAAATCACAACCATTAATGTTTGATTAGCCCGTAAAGCCCCTGTAAAGTGCCCGTGTTTGTAGCATTACTCGCCGACGAAGGTGCACGCAACGCCACAAACCAAAGCCTCTGGCAGTAAGCAACTAAGACCAACTATCATATCCCACCACCGGGAGGTGGATGCACCAAATCCGATGAAATCGTCGCCAGATTTGATGAGAAGGGCCGAGATGAACGGGTGGATGACGAGAAGTGCGAGGAAGAGAGGCACACTAGAAGACATGAAAGAGCAGCAACCGCACCTTTGACATGCCCGTTTTTGGGACAGCTCAGCTTATCGTGCGTGTTTTCTCACTTAAAATGTACTACTGTATGAATCATGCTCATGCATGTAGTACGCTGAAGTACATCAAGCTCGTCTCAAGGAGATCAAATCAGTCCCCAAGAATGTGACCCGAAAATTAAACGGTTTTGGTCCAGGTAAATAAGCACCCAGTTGAATCTACCATCCTCTGTGCTGTGCTGCGTCACCTCCAGCTAGGCAAATAGACACAAGATCAAACAGTTTTGATCTAGTCCCTCTCGCATGGCTGTGTGGATCGGTCGGGATAGAATTCCATGCCGACCGTGACGTCGTTCCCGAACACATTCAAATGTTCCCATACAAGACATACATACTCGGAAAGGTCTCGATGCGTGCAGTACCTGTTGTTGTTGTTGATGGCAGGGGCGTACTGCGTACTATTCTGTTCCAGCTGACTTGGCTCGAAACGACCTTGATTCTGCACGAGTCTGGACGGGAGCTCCGTTCCTTCATTTCTGCAGAGCACGACACCATGGCTTGTGTACCATCGTCGGACTGAATTTTCTCATTGGATGAATCCCGTGCATGCACCCAGCCGAGAGAACTCGAGCAACCAGCAGCCAGCCGAGGACTGCACCTGCACCTGCACGGGATCTGTCGACCGAGTCGTCGTCGTCGCCCTCGCCCAGCCGTGGAATCTTCCGCCCCCAGAATTACCATGACATCGCGCCTCGAGGAGAGTCGCGCTTGGCCCCGTTCCAAATTCCAAAACCGCGCGGGTCACCAGTACCGCTTTCGTCCATGGCGGCCCGTGTGGTTTGACTGACCCAGCTGTTCGCTTCACAGCCGTCAGCGTCAGAGAAGGGTCGTCGTCGTCTTCCTCGTCTCACGGGAGGTTTACACGTAGCTACGTGGACGTGTACGTGGTACGGGCCAGCAAGCAACTCTGTCTGCAGTGCAGTGTAGTACATTTTGTCCCTATGCCTGCTTGGACCAGACTCCGGAGACTGACTTTCTAGCACGTAAGTGAAAGTTTTTTTTTTGCATGTGTAAGTGAAAGTTGTTATTACCAAGGTCAATCTGTTCTTTGCCTGATGAGTGGATCGAACTGCATGAACCAATCAATCAAGCAATCAGCTGGTCGCCCGTAAGCTCAAGCTAGCCGTTGGAAATAATCAGACCTCTTCTTCACCGATTTAATTTAATAGTGATCTAAAAAATCTTATATTTCTTTGTGAAGGGAGTACAATATATCCTCGGACAGTACGGAGTGGGCTATAAACCCAATCCGAGATCATATTATATACATTTAGGGATAATTTGATAAATGTCACTCGAATTCAGACGATTCAGATAGATGCCACTGCAATTCTATCCCATAATACAGTACGGAAATGGCATTTTTCAAAGTCTGTAGTGGCGTTTTTCAAAGTTTTCAAAATTTGCATTGGCATTTTCCAAAGTTTCAAAATTTCAGTAGCATTTTTCGGAATTGCCAGAACTCGAGTGGTATATCCAATTAACTCATACATTTAAGATACGATTCAGTGGCATGCAAAAAAAAAAAACTTGTCCACAGGGTTCTCTTAACAAAGTGGACCATCAAATCATATCCTGATCCCATCGAGTCAATATGTTCTTTCTTAAGAAAACAAGCATATTGCCTGAGGCCCTTAAAAGTGCGACAAACCAGCCAAATCAGGGAAAGTAGCGGAAACAAGAAACGAACGAACTAGCAAGTGAAATTGTAGCACGTGTAGCGGGATTGGACAGGGGCGGCGCCACACCCAAACTACTCAACTAAAAGATAGGAAAGCTGGACGAGACACAAGGCAGGAACCAACCACACAATCAGGCCACCGGCGGATGCTGATCAGGGATGCAACAGAACACCTCAAAAACCCTCAAACACCTCACAACCAACCAAGAAGCAAAACACCAGCCTCCCTATCTGTCCAAACAGACTTTCGCCTCGCTTTATTATATAAAGCAAAGATCACAAGTACACGGCCGAAAGATAGATGATGATGAGGAAGCCCCTCTCACGTCGTGGCCCGAAGCTCTGAAGCCTTGGCGCGGAGGTTGCTGCATATGCGCTTAATGTGCGGCTTGTCCTTTCAACTGCTCAACACCTTTCATAGCTACAAGAAAGAGATGATTTTGTGTACGATGTGAGCAAGATGGTGAAAGCATGAGCCCTCATAAAGAGCTTTGTTTCTGGAAGTCCTTAAAGACCACACAGTAGCCTCAAAACCGATCCAAGCTATGTGTCTATCTCTATGCTTCGTTCCTCGCGACAAGCGGAGGAAATCACCAAAACGGACGGCGCCTAGTTACAATCGCATGCTTCTCTAACTACGCTTCAAACAAAGTAGCCTATTATGCCAATTACCATCAAACAACAAAAAGGACATTTGAAGCTTGCGGGTTTAAAGTAATCATAATTAGAAGCAGACCTTAAAGAATAAAACTGGATGAAAGATGTATATGAGAGAGGCTTTGGACATGCAAATTCAAAGTAGAGGATGAAAATGGGAGAGTGACACTACAGCTAGGCCTAGTGAGTGAGAAAAAAGAGTCGGGAAACGGGAATCAAACATATCAAGATCAAACCAGACATCCAGTCAAAATAGGTAGTTGTGAGACCCAATTTAGACAATAGTTGAGGCATGAAAACCGAAAGGTGGGTCACAATATATTTCGAAAGGATTGAGTCTAGGCGAGGAGGGTTATCCAACATGACTTAGTCCTAATGCAGTGGAAAAAAGAGTCAGGAAACAGGAAGCAAACACTTCAAGCTCAAACCAGACATCAAGTCAGAAGTACTTAGGTAGCATCGCGAGACCCAATATGAACCGTAGTCTAGGCGTGAAAACCTAGGAGGCAGATCATAATATCTTTCCAAACAATTGAGTCAAGGAAACAAGGGTTATCCAAGGCGATGGTGCAATTAGGTCTTCTGGTGTGGGGGGCATGGAATCGACAAGCAAACAATTCAATGTTGAACAAGAAATCGAGACGAAAGCACATAGCATTGCAAGACCCAATGCCAACTGTAGTCTAGGCGTGAAAACCCGAGAAGTGGGTCATAATATCATTCCAAACAGTCGAGTCAAAGCAAGACTGTAGTTAGGCCTAATAGAGTGGGGAAAAGGAGCCGGGAAATGGGAAGCGAGCTCTGCAAGTTTGAACCAGACATCATGATTAAAGTAGTTAGTGTTGCGAGACACAATACAAACCAAAATCTAGGCACAGAAACCTTGTTTGATGGGTGTAATATCTTTCTAAACAATTGAGCCAAGGCACCGAGGGTTCTCCAAAGCGAAGATGCAGTTAGCCCTAGTTGAGCAGGAAAAGGAGCCGAAAAATTGGAAGCAATGCATCGTGCTCAAACTAATATCAAGACAAAAGGAGGTAGCATTACGAGATCCAACTCGAACCATAGTTGTGTTAGGAAAACCAGGAGGTGGGTCATAATATCTTTCAAAACAATCAAGTCAAGTCGATTAGGGTTCAAAAGTAGCCTATTATGCCAATTACAATCAAACAGCAAAAAACGACATTCAAAGCTTGCAGGTTTAAAGTAATCATAATTAGAGGATGAAAAGAATAAAATTGAATGAAAGAAGGAGACATTGAAGAATAAAACTGAACGAAAGATGCATGTGAGAGAAGCTTTGGGCATGCGAATTCAAAGTAGGGGATGAAAAGGGGAGAGCGACACTTCAGCTAGGCCTAGTGGAGTGAAAAAAAAGTCGGGAAACGGGAAGCAAACATACCAAGCTCAAACCAGACATAAAGTCAAAAATAGGTAGTGGTGAGAGCAAACTTAAACAGTAGTTGAGGCAGGGAAACCGAAAGGTGGGTCACAATATATTTCCAAAGGATTAAGTTCAGACGATGAGGGTTATCCAACGCGGCTTAGTCCTAATGGAGTGGAAAAAAAGAGTCGGGAAACAGGAAGCAAACATTTCAAGCTCAAACGAGACATAAAGTCAAAAGTAGGTAGCATCATGAGACCCATTGCAATAGGCGCGAAAACCTAGGAGGCGGATCATAATCTCTTTGCAAACAATTGAGTAAGGGCAACAAGGGTTATCCAGGGTGATGCTGCGATTAGGTCTTGTGGAGTGGGGGGGGCATGGAAACGACAAGCGAGCAATTCAATCTTGAACCAGAAATCAAGTTGAAAGCAGGTAGCATCACAAGAACCAATGCCAACCATAGTCTAGGTGTGAAGACCCGGGAAATGGGTCATAATATTGTTTCGAACATTCGAGTCAAGGCGAGAATGCAGTTCGGCCTAATAGAGTGGGAAAAAGGAGCTGGGAAATGGCGAGCATTGCATATTTGAACCAGACATCATGATTAAAGTAGGTAGCGTTGCGAGACCCAATACAAACCAAAGTCTAGGCACAGAAACCTTGTTTGACGGGTGTAATCTCTTTCTAAACAATTGAGCCAAGGCAATGAGGGTTCTCCAAAGTAAAGATGTAGTTTGCCCTAGTTGAGCAAGAAAAGGAGCCGGGAAATTGAGAGCAACTGCATCGTGCTCAAACTAATATCAAGCCAAAAGGAGGTAGCATTACGAGATCCAGTTCGAACCATAGTTGAGTTGGAAAAAACGGGGGAAGGATCATAATATCTTTCAAAACAATCGAGTCAAGTCGATTAGGGTTCTCCGAGGCTATACTATCGTTAGGCCTAGTGAAGTGGGAAAAAAGAACTGGAAAACAGGAAGCAAACATTTCAAGCTCGAACCAGACATCAAGGCAAAAGTAGGTGATGTTGCGAGACTCAATGCGAACCATAGTTGAGGTGCAGAATCCGGGGAGGCGGACCATAATATCTTTCTAAACATTTGAGTCAAGGCTAACAAGAGTACTCCAAGATGGCGTTGCAGTTCAACCTAGTGGGTTGGGGAAAAGAGATGGGAAGCCAGAAGCAAACATATATAGTCGAAGCAGATATCAAGCCAAAAGGAGGTAGCATTAAGAGAACCAGTGTGAAATGTAGTCGAGATGCGAAATCTCGGAAGACAAGTCATAATACATTTCCAAAGACTCTAGTCAAGGCAATGAGGGTATAAAATACCATGATTTCTATTCAAACAATAACCTGAGCTAAACCAAGATTCGCAAGGCGTGTATTGTGAGTCGTGAAGGCAATGGTATGTGCTTCAAGATGAAGGCAATGTTATGAGCCTCGATGCAACGGAACGCAAGGCCCT
>NC_057808.1:424124513-424127370 GCF_018294505.1 Triticum aestivum | reverse complement strand
CTTGTAAAAAAAGAACTTTGCACTGACCCCATAGACATTGTCTTCCGTGACACCACGTAAACAATAAAATGCAGATATATTCACAAACCATTCTATCTTTTCATTGTAGTAACTGGGCACAACAAATTTGAACCTTTTGCTTTGCGCATTGTTGACCCTCAAACGAGTTCTTAATGGTGTACTATTATTGTAGAGGCCGAATGTACATCTTGTCTTCTCGATATATTGAGTAACTTATGACCCGACGACCCGCTACACGAAAGAAATACTTGAAGTTGATTTTATAATTGCATGCTTCGCTGCACACCCTTCTCCACTAAACTAGAATTTCCTTTAGAAATTATTGGACCTTGTAAACTCTCGTGTCTGACTAATCGAACAGTGCCAAAATGTCATACCAGTGGACCGGCAGAGAGCTGGGAGGAATGTTTCTAGAAGGCAAAGAAATAAATTAATCCTACTTAATTAAGAGCTTAATATAACTTTTATTATAGAATGCTGACAAGGCGACGTGGTGTATACAAGCTTTCAAATATTTTATGTTTTTTGCTTGTATATCTATTCTGTATGTTTTTTTTTTTTTGAAGAAACATTCAGCATGCAATGGATATATTCTTCGCTTACTCTTCCACTATGGGCCATACATACATGGCGTCATGATGCGCAGGTCCATACGTGCCGCAGTTGTATGGCTGCCATCTCGTCTTGATGGCTTCTCGTTGGCAAGTCAAAGTGGCAGACATGTCGTGGCGTCATCATGCCGCTCAAGTACCTTAACTCTTCCACGTACTATCTCATGTCACCTCTCCACTTGCGAAAACCGTTTTTGGCGCAGCTTATTGTATGTCTTCTCACCTGGCCATTTAAGACATACGTATATTTTTTAATTTATTATTATTAAGAAGCATGAATGCATCCACCAACCTCTGTTTTGTCGCCTGAACAAAACTGTCTCTGACACAATATACTATCCCATCCCACTTGCATTTATCTTGGAGCTTATTTTTTTCAACAAAAAAGAAATCGGTGCTCAGCGAAGGTTTGAGCATCGAACTCCTGAAATGATTGTATATTATTCTGAAGATAATGGTACTACTACTAAAAGACATTCATCATGTGTACTTGTGTAGTGTAGTCTAGCAAGTATGTCATCCCACGTCAAAGCTGGTCAAAGATCATCTATAGTCGGGCACCTTAAACCCGCCTCAAACGCCTGGCCGGACGGCCCAATCACTCACCGGTCACGAAAATGCGATCTAGCCGGGCGTTTCAAACCGGCCTCAAACGTCCGGGCTGACCGACATTCATCATATCCAACCCAAATCTAGGGCGGATATGAGGCGGCCCAGGCGCGTCCGTCACGTCCGCCCGACCTACCACTGGCCCACCCCAACCCCACAAAATCCCCCTCCGGAGCAAACCCTAGGCTCACTTGACTCCGCTCCGCTCTCCTTTCTCCAATCCGTCAAATCCCGAGCGCCGACTATCATGTCCAGCACCGTAGCCACTCCAACGGCAACTCCCGAGACGAGGACGAGCTGGCGCTCCGTATCGCGCTGGAGCGCTCGTGGACCGATACAGGCGGTAGTCCGGTTCAGGTG
Source organism: Triticum aestivum (assembly GCF_018294505.1). Classification (NCBI taxonomy): domain Eukaryota; kingdom Viridiplantae; phylum Streptophyta; class Magnoliopsida; order Poales; family Poaceae; genus Triticum; species Triticum aestivum. The sequence goes on along the minus strand of NC_057808.1, from coordinate 424,125,769 downwards.
CGACGCCGTCTGTCGCCCGTCGCCGCAACGCCAACCCTTCCTGCCCCACACCCGGATCTCTGAGGGCAACCCAATCGGCGCTGCCCGCCCGTCGACCTCCTCCACCTCCGTCCGCTGCTCCGCGCGGGCAGCGGGGTGTTCTAGTGCCCGCTCTGCCAGCGCCGCGGATGCGGACTCCGGAGTCGGAGGCACGCGCCGCCCGCCGTGAGAGTTAGAGGGCAAGGGAGATGGGGCCGCGCCCGACGCGGCTGCGCAGAACCCCGCCGCCGCCGCTTGATGCCGGTGCTCGACGAGGAGGGGCGTATCTTCCAGTGGGTGTACCGTCGGTCACTTGCCACGGTGGAGACGGGCACCCGATGGCTTTGGAGGATCAACGCCAAGCAGCTCCGGCTCGGCATTGAGCAGTTCGTGCGGGAGGCAGCTGAAAGCAGCGGCAGAGGTGGCGACGGTGGCCAAGCTCAAGCGCAAGCAGGACCGCATCGTCCGGTGTTTGAAGAGCTACATCGTCATCTCCGATTCCTACTCCTCCGACAGTTCGGACTCCGACGGCTCCGACATCGACCCACCTCATGCCGCGGACGCCTACAACAGTGTCGGCGACCGGAAGGACAAAGGGCCGGCGAGGAAGTGGTGAAGCTCCGCCCTCTCTTATCTAGCTCATAGTATCTACCTCCTAGTATCTAGTTAGTATTTGCCGGACAGTTGCTATCGGTTTAGAGTCCGTTTCCTGTCGATTTTGCCGGTCTAGTGATCTACGTATTACATGATTTTGTATGGATATAGGGTGCCGAATATGTGATACGTGGCTGTTGGACACATGTATTTAGGGACTGCCTGGTCACTGCCCGCGAACGCGTCCATATAGGGCTGCAAACGAGTCAAGTTCGAGCGAGTTGGAGTTGGCTTGGCTCAACTCGTATTAAAATTCGAGCAAGCTCAAACTGAGTGAAGCTCAAGCTCGAGCTGTAGAACATGACTCGTGCTTAGCTTGTAATGATCTCGAGTCAATCTCGCGCAAAAACCACTGATCGGCGGATATGTCTCGTTTAAGTGCGTTTATGACAGATGGGTCCCACTTTTTGCTGACGTGGCATAATGTTTTACCAAAAAAATGTTAGATGGGTAAAAAAGCGAATACCCCCTCAACAATTTTCCCTTGTGCTACCCAGGGCCTTCCCCTGTCCGGCGACCACAGTCAGCCGCCACCACCGCACTCCCGCCCTTGCCTGGCCGGCCGTGCGCGCCCCTCACGGCCT
>NC_057808.1:424087112-424124031 GCF_018294505.1 Triticum aestivum | reverse complement strand
GGCCGGCCGCGCACCCGCCTCTGCCCGGCCGCACGCCCGCCTCTGCTAGCCCGCGCCCGCTGCCATGCTAGCCGCGCCACCGCCGCACTGCTCCGCCCGCACCTGCCGCTCTACAAGCCGCGCCACCGCCGCACTGCTCCACCCATGACATCCCGCACTGCTTCCCCCATCTCCCTAGATCGATCTCGAGTTCGGGAGGACGGCGGCCGTGGCGGGAATACGAGGGGGGTGTTGGAGCTCCGCCGCCGCCGCTTGCTCCAGTGCGTGCCCCGGCTTCCTCCCTACTCGCGCCCGTGCGCGGTGGCCGCTGCGCTCGCTCCCGTGCACCTTCTGTTGCTCACGTGCGCACGCGTGTACCTCCCTGCTCGCGCCTGTGTTCGGCCGCCGCCGCCGCTGCTCGCGCATGTGCACCTGTGCGGCACAGGCTGTTCGGCAGGGAGGTTGAAGGGCTAGGTGGGCGGCTGCAGGCCCTCGCCGGCGGGGGAAAGAGAGCGGAGGGAGGAAGGAGACGGGAAGAAGGGGAGGGAGCTAATTGCTTTTTTCTATTTGATTTAGGGGTGTCTGTGCAAAATATATGGACTAGTTTGTAAATTTAGACTAAAATTGATCTAGCACGAAATGTTACGCCACGCAGGCAAAAAATGGACCCATCTGTCATAATCTCACTTAGCAGAGCCAGATCCACCGATCAGTGGTTTTTGCAAGACCATTACCCGAGATGTGGTGTTTTCTGCAGCGAAAATGTATCTAGTGTTTTTCGCAAACCTAGCCCTCAAAGTGATGGTTTTATGCAATTTACTCGTGCACGCACCCGCAACCCATGGAAGGGGCCAGACACGGACGCTCACGCTTTGAGGTGAATCTTGCAGCGTGCGAACGCACGCAGTCATAGACACAGTGGAATGGAACACACGCATGAGGCATGAGTGGTCGGAGCGTGGTGACGGGCATCCGCCGGGGTTCCGACCGGCTCCGGTCGCCGACCACGAGGCAGGCAGGCAGGCCGGAGCTTGCTTTGACCTCGTTTTCCCTTTTGCTCCGAGGCGATGGCAGCGTCCACCGACCCACCCATCCCATGCGATCCGCGATCGGTCTCTTGGCTCACTGTAAAGTTGCTCAGTTGGGCGGGCACACACGCTCCGATTGGGTGATTTTGGATGTCAGCGTGGCCGGCGAGGCCTGCCGTCACTGTCGCCAACAGTGCAGGAAGGAGGTGAGAACGCGGAGCAGAAACCGGTGCGACGGGGACGTGACAGCGCGGCGGGCGCCCGGACAAACAAGCGTACACGCCCGGACTTGGACTCGCCCAGACCCGTCCCCGTCCGCCGGCCCCTCCACACCGCGTGGCCCGGTTCCGCACAAAAGGCGGCACCCCACCCGGGGCAGAGCACACCACCAGGCAGCAGCAGTCCAGCCCAGCACCTCCACCGCCACCTCGCGCGCGCCATCAGCTAGCTAGGATAGGACGTGCCCCGTCCCCCCGCCGAAACCGCGCCGAGCTTTCTCATCCCGCTCCGTCCACGCCGCGATCCACACCCTTCCCTGTCCCCCACCCCCCTCCTGGAAATTCGGCACCTTCACACCGCCCTATAGCTACCAGTACAAAACACGAGCCAGCCTTCCTTGCACGGCTACTCTGCTCTCCCCTGCTCTGCTCTTCCCCTGAGACGGACGGCACACGCCCCGTTCCTTGCCTGTCGTCCCGTGGCGCGCACCGGCGCTCGAGCCGAGCCCCTCACGCCCGCCACCGCGGCAGCTCGCCAGAGAACGCGCCGAGAGATGAGCTGCCTGGGGTGGCTCAACAGGAGGAAGGGGTCCGGGAGCGGGAGGCGGGGCTCCTCGGCCTCGGCGCCGGCCACCACGATGACGACCATGACCACCACCACCACCACCACCACCACCACCGGGTCGGCGGTGAGCACGAGCCGGTCGGACGACTCCGGGGCGGGGCGGCCCACCAGCAAGTCCACGGGCTCCGCCTCCTCGCAGCGGAGCATCTCCTCGCTCTACGAGGAGCGCGGCCACGGCCAGCTGCGCGCCTTCGAGTACGACGACCTCCGGGCCGCCACCAACGACTTCGGCCGCGCGCAGAAGCTCGGCGAGGGCGGCTTCGGCGGCGTCTACAAGGGCTTCGTCCGCCCGCTCGACCCCCGGGCCGACCGCATCGCCGTCGCCGTCAAGCGCCTCAACACGCGCGGCCTCCAGGTACGCTCCCCCACCCACCCATGCCATGCCATGCCGCCATCCCTCCCTCCATCCACCAGCGAATTACGTACAGTAGTTTCCTATTCTGTTCTGCTCCCCGCGTGATTCAGTGTCCAATTATTTACGCACGCCCAGTTTTGTCAGAGTTTTGGGGGGCATCTGAATGTGACTGAATCTAAGGAAATTTGCTCCGGACAAAGAAGAATCCCACTTATTTTGAGAGTTTGTTTCCGATCAAAATTAATTTTTTGAGAATTTGTTCAAAATTGTTCCTCTTGGTACCGCTCAATGGCCGATGCACTACTGGGGACGACCAGAAAATGCAGGCAGAGAGCTTCCAGTGAACTCGGCCACTTTTTTCCACCCAAAAATTGTATTTATGTGCACGGGTAGTGTTTGCTCTTGCCAAATTTGACCAAGTGTTCCATCATGCGCACTGAGTCGCCGACTAGAAGTGCAAGGGATTATTAACAGATTCATGGAAAATTTGTTCAAGTGCGGTTGATCCGTAGAAAGCAAAGGCACATTAGGCCTTTTTGAGCTGGCAGGGAAACGAGGGGACATTTCTGGGTTGCAAAGTCTTGAAATTGGTCTCTTTGACTACTATACTCGGAGGTTAGAGCTTATCTGCCAGCATGCGTAGAAAAAAAAAAGAAGTTTGTTAGGAAAAAGGGAGGGGAAATGCAGGACTTTCAAGGATCAAATATTGACTATAATAGTCTAGATTGCTCTTGCAATTGGGCTGTGGCGGTCAGATTTGGTACTAAATTTTATCGAAGAGTACTTCAATCATTTTGGAGCAGTTCAGCTCCTGGGGAACACATTGCTATGATTGAGTATATGATTAAATGAGAGCATACGCATGATAGTATTTTTTTATCCATCAAAAACAAATGCTGACAGATGGGAGGATATAATATTTATCCTAACATTCTGGCATCTTGAACCATGATACTACTTTTTTTTCAAATATATAGACACGTGTACGAGTTCAGAATTGAATAAACATTAAAAGTAGTAAACGGTGCCCCACTTCGTGTGGCACGCAGGAGAAATATGGAGTCCAGAAAAGGATGTATACCAACCTTACATGTACGTTCAGCATCGCAGTATCCAATTAGCCCAATCAAAGGAGACAAACGGCCATAATGAAGTGTTCTTGAGGGCAAACCATTACGCTAATGTTGTTGCTGTTCTTAGTTGACTACTATTCACTTTGAGACCAAATCCTGGTTCATGTACCTAGAAAAGAAAGGTCAGTTAGAAACCTAGAATTTTCAATTCTTCGTGCCTATTTATACATTGCTTGCTTACGAATAATCTGCGAGCAACATAAGACTTCGTCCGGCACCATATTCTTATGTTTGCGTATTCAAATTTGATGTTGTTCTACTGACTGGGCTACTGCTTCTTCCTTGACCGGTTGAAAAAGGAAATTTTTGCAAGGCACAAATTCGAATTGCTTAGTTTTCGATGTTTACTTCGCGTTGTAAGACTAGACTACTATTTAATGTTAGCGCCGTGACATTTTCTTAATTGCTCGTCAAATGAGCAGTCAGTTTTCAATGTTTTTATATATCAATATTTTTCAATTCTTAATAGTTTCTAGATATTTATTTTTCGTGACAGGGACATAAGCAGTGGCTGGCAGAAGTACAGTTCCTTGGGGTTCTTGAGCACCCAAATCTTGTAAACCTTCTCGGATATTGTGCCGTTGATGGTGAAAGGGGGGCCCAAAGATTACTGGTCTATGAGTACATGCCCAACAAGAGCCTGGAAGATCACTTGTTCAGCCGAATCCATCCTGCTCTCTCGTGGAACAGAAGGCTTCAGATTATCTTGGGTGCCGCTGAAGGATTGGCTTACCTCCATGAAGGGCTGGAACTTCAGGTATACTTCAAACATCATTGTTCACAATTCGAAAAAGAAACATAATTGTTCAGCTGTTTGATAGTTCCTTCCGAAATTTCATTTATCATCTTGCAAAGAAATCCCCTTGGTAAATTTTGTGAATGTCGCAACCCACCCGCTAAGCTGCACCAGTGGTGCCAAACAAAATCTACAGGAAAGGCAGCATCATCTTGAGAATCTGCAGTTTTCTTAGTATTCAGCCTTCAGAAATGGGTTGCTGTGCTGTTTAGTGTTTGAGCCGTGCATCCATGTATGATCTATAGCAAGAGATCATCGTAGGGGTCAACGACGCGCACTAGAATTGGCACCACTATGCACGTGTGAGATTCCTGAAGTTTAGTCAAGGACCACAAAATCTTGAAGTTGGATAGGCTAAGAAAGCATGCTAGGAGAAGTCATGTTCAGTTCCCCACCACTACGTGCCTGTGAGATTCCAGGCAGCCAACTTTGTTGGAACTTTCTGAAAGCGCAGTTCAACATTCGTCGGTGCTTCGACACGCAGCCAGCGTATTCGATTTCCCCTACATTTCTCCTAGCGGGGCTGTTGCATCAAGCGTTGGGGGTCTACTATAAAGCATAAAGTAGTTAGTGAAGACGCGGTTCATATGGTTGGTGAGTATTGAGACATATCAGCTGACAGGGGAAGGTTAGTAGTAGTGATCATGACTTTAATTTCCTCAGGCCCTTCGTTAGTGTTCTTCAAGGTTTGTTTGGAACATTAGAAAAAGGGAAATCGCGCATCCACGACGGTTTCTCTAGCCTTGTACTATGCACTACAGAATTATGTTCTTATGTAGTAGTATCAGTTCTTTTTTCTGTTTGTAATCTAATCTGAACTCGTCTGTTTTGCTAGGTGATCTACCGGGACTTCAAAGCGTCGAACGTGCTGCTGGACAAGGACTTCCAAGCGAAGCTATCAGACTTTGGGCTCGCGAGGGAGGGGCCAACAGAGGGGAACACTCATGTCTCAACTGCGGTACGTCGCCATCTTCTTGACCCAGATACTAAGAGAAATCTCAAGTTGCACGCAACCACATTTTGCCTCGACCATTTGGCGTTTCACCAAGATTCAGTTGGTCCACGGCTGCCACTATAAATGTTGCTGACCCGTGGTGGCACTTGCTCCCACGCATGTTGTTTGTTTGATGTGCACCTGATGACAAGCTTGTGCTCCGTTTGTCAATGGCGCGTCCCTCTTCTTCTGCATTTGACTCTGAATTTCTGAAACGTGGTTGCATCGACATTGTGTCAGCATGACATAGAACACACACTTGCAACTACTATGTATATATTCTCTCCCCTAAACATTTCTTCTCTTTTCATGTGGTGATCAGGCTGTGGGGACGCACGGGTACGCGGCGCCGGAATACATCGAGAAGGGGCACCTGACGGCGAAGAGCGACGTGTGGGGCTTCGGGGTGGTGCTGTACGAGATCCTGACGGGGCGGCGGTCGCTGGACAGGAACCGGCCGCAGGGGGAGCAGAAGCTGATCGAGTGGGTGGTCCAGTTCCCGCCGGACAGCCGCAACTTCCGCATGATCATGGACCCCAAGCTCCGCGGCGAGTACTCCTCCAAGGCGGCCCGGGAGATCGCCAAGCTCGCCCAGAGCTGCCTCCTCAAGAACCCCAAGGAGCGGCCCGCCATGAGCGAGATCGTCGAGGTGCTCAGGCGAGCCGTGCAGACCGAGCAAGCCTATGTGGACAAGGCACCCGTCGCCGGCAACGGGAAGAGGGTCAACGTGGCGCCGCCGTCGAGGAGGTGACTGATGTGCTGTCGAGGAGAATTCCTTGTCCCTCCTTTTAGGCGAGGTTTGCGTATAGCTATGTCAACATGAGTTTAGATGATTTGGGTTGTCGGATTGTTGATAGTGTTTTCCCCTCTTCTTTGAGGCTCATTTGAGTGAAGAATCAGTTACTGTGGAATGCAAATTAACCAGCCAATACTTAAGTAGGAGTAGAAACCCTTACCTGTTGGAGGAGTCACTGCTCATATAGTTCAATAGTTGGATAACCCACTCTGAGAGCATCTCCAACACGCGCGCAAAGCACGGCGCGTTAAAATAACCTTTACAACACCGAAATAGCAACACCGATATATCTCACCTTGGGTTTTGTAAAGTATCGTGAAGCAAAGGGAACATCACATGATAACAAAAGGTTCATTCGAGTATCATTCATATAATCATAGGGATCGATATGGACATCCACGGTTTCGCTATCGATCATTGAACGAAGGGGTTTCGTTCATGTCTATGATTTACCGAACCTACAGGGTCACAAGCTTAAGGTAATCAAGATCTTATGAGTGTTAGTAAGAAGGGAGTATCGAGGATTTATTTGTGGAATAGTTCGATAATATTCGGAATAGTTCCTAGAGGAACCGGAAGCGTTTCGAGGTCAATTGAAGGGTTTCATAGTTTATCGGGCAAGACCGGGTATTCTCGATAATTAATATATAGGTGGAAATTATTTACGGCGATGCTAAATTATATATAAAAGGCCCTAGTAATGTTAGAGGGCTTTTATAATTGATTAAATAGCAATGGGCCTTAAAAGGCCTAGTAGTGGAAGGCAACTTGGGCCACGAAGGCCCAAGTGGAGGACGCACCCCCCCCTTTCCTTGTGGGCGGAGGAGTCCAACTCCTCCCCCCTTGGCCAGCGCCCCAAGGAGGCTTTCTGGGCTAGTTTGGTTGGAGTCCACACAAAAATTTGCCTGCCTGAAGCCTGCCTGAGAGCAAGATGGAAGGTGTTCGGTTCGTGTCCTGCATAAACAAATACTAGCCTAGCCTGGGTCTTCTGACATGCTCATTAGCCTAGCTACAACCCCAGGCATGGTCATTAGCCTAGACCAGGCATGGAGAATAGGACGGCTGGTGCTAGCCTGGGAAATAAACAATAGTTTTTCTGGTGGGCCAGCAATCATTTATGGACTTGAAGAAGATTGATTTGTATGCCAGGCTGAGGACGTGAAGCAAACACATCATGCCCAGGTTGGCCTGGTCAGGCAACTTTTCTCGACTTCTTCGTGTCCACACCAGGTAGCGTTTTTTTCCAGGCACTAAGCTGTGGACACAAACCAAACTAGCCCTCTGTCCTTGGTGGCTGCCCCTCTCTCCCCTCTAACCTATATATAGTGGAGGTATTGGCCCTTTTCTTCATACAAGTTTTAGGTGCCTCCTCTAGCCCAATACTACTAGTTCTAACTGAGATAATTAGAGCTAGTCCTAGTTCCTCTAATCCTCATAATCAGAAGCTCCGAGTGGCTCTAATCTTCTCCACTAATTCTCTGCGACGATTAGTTCTGGACGGCGAAACGCTGCTGGATCGTGAAGACCGCACGCTTGCAAATTGTAGAGATGTTGTGCTTTCGGTCTTCAGTTCGAGGGATCGTTCATCGGCAGTACAAGGGACTCCAAGTACGATCTACACCGACTCGTCTGCTTTCGCTACAAACTCTGAGTTGGTAACGATCATATCCAATCCCCTAATGCACCTTCATATTGTTCCTGGGTGTTCATAGGGCGATTTTTTTGTTTTCTATTACGTTTCCCAACACTGTTACCATCTAGCTCTGATCATCTAGCTTGGGACCCCCTACCCGAGATCTGTCAGATTTAGCACCGACACCCCCCTTCTTCCACCTCCAAACAAAAGAAATCAGCTGCATGTTTTCCCCACCATTGTTGACCCCATGGAGCTTGCTTTCTCTCTATTCCTCCCATGACTCTTGCTTCTTTTTGAGGGAAAAGAGAGATGAGGTCTAGATCCGTGTTCCCACCATTGTATTTTCTTCTCTAAGTGAGGGAAACCTCTTGGATCTAAATCTTGGAGTTCTTTGGTGTTCTCTTTTTTTGTTTTTTCTCTCATATTCCTCCATAGCATTAGTTCTGGTGGTGGGACTTGGGAGAGAAGGACTTGAGCTCTCCGTGTCTCTTGCCATTGTATATGGTGCATCAGTTTGAGTTCTCCACAGTGATTCGTGAAAGTGAAAGTTGAGTAGCTTATTACTCTTGGGTGCTTGGTAACCTATGAAGGAAATATGCCCTAGAGGCAATAATAAAGTTATTATTTATTTCCTTATATCATGATAAATGTTTATTATTCATGCTTTGTATTAACCGGAAACTTAGTACATGTGTGAATACATAGACAAACATAGTGTCACTAGTATGCCTCTACTTGACTAGCTCGTTAATCGAAGATGGTAGAGTTTCCTAGCCATGGACATGAGTTGTCATTTGATTAACGGGATCACATCATTAGGAGAATGATGTGATTGACTTGACCCATTCCGTTAGCTTAGCACTTGATCGTTTAGTATGTTGCTATTGCTTTCTTCATGACTTATACATGTTCCTATGACTATGAGATTATGCAACTCCCGTTTACCGGAGGAACACTTTGTGTGCTACCAAACGTCACAACGTAACTGGGTGATTATAAAGGTGCTCTACAGGTGTCTCCGAAGGTACTTGTTGGGTTGGCGTATTTCGAGATTAGGATTTGTCACTCCGATTGTCGGAGAGGTATCTCTGGGCCCACTCGGTAATGCACATCACTATAAGCCTTGCAAGCATTGTAACTAATGAGTTAGTTACAGGATGATATATTACGGAATGAGTAAAGAGACTTGCCAGTAACGAGATTGAACTAGGTATTGAGATACCGGCCGAATCTCGGGCAAGTAACATACCGATGACAAAGGGAACAACATATGTTGTTATGCGGTTTGACCGATAAAGATCTTCGTAGAATATGTGGGAGCCAATATGAGCATCCAGGTTCCGCTATTGGTTATTGACCGGAGACGTGTCTCGGTCATGTCTACATAGTTCTCGAACCCGTAGGGTCCGCACGCTTAAAGTTCGATGACGGTTATATTATGAGTTTATGTGTTTTGATGTACCGAAGGTAGTTCAGAGTCCCGGATGTGATCACGGACATAATGAGGGGTCTTGAAATGGTCGAGGGTTACCGGAACCCCCCGGAGGTTATTGGGCCTCATGGGCCCAAGTGGTGGAAGAGGAGAGGCCGCCAAGAGGCAGCCGTGCGCCTCTCCCCCCCAAGTCCGAATTGGACAAGGAGGGGGGCGGCGCCCCCCTTTCCTTTCCCCCTCTCTCTCCTTCCCTCCCCTCCCCTACTCCAACATGGAAGGGGGGAGTCCTACTCCTGGTGGGAGTAGGACTCCTCATGGGGCGCGCCAAGGGTGGCCGGCCCCCTCCCCCTCCTCCACTCCTTTATATATGGGGAGGGAGGCACCCCCTAGAGACACAACAATTGATCCCTTGGATCTCTTAGCCGTGTGCGGTGCCCCCCTCCACCATAATCCACCTCGGTCATATCGTAGCGGTGCTTAGGCGAAGCCCTGCGATGGTAGAACATCATCATCGTCACCACGCCGTCGTGCCGACGGAACTCTCCCTCAAAGCTCGACTGGATCGGAGTTCGAGGGACGTCATCGAGTTGAACGTGTGCTGAACTCGGAGGTGCCATGCGTTCGGTACTTGATCGGTCGGATCGTGAAGACGTACGACTACATCAACCGCGTTGTGCTAACGCTTCCGCTTTCGGTCTACGAGGGTACGCGGACACACTGTCCCCTCTCGTTGCTATGCATCACCATGATCTTGCATATGCGTAGGAATTTTTTTGAAATTACTACGTTCCCCAACAGTGGCATCCGAGCCAGGTTTATGCGTAGATGTTATATGCACGAGTAGAACACAAGTGAGTTGTGGGCGATACAAGTCATACTGCTTATCAGCATGTCATACTTTGGTTCGGCGGTATTGTTGGATGAAGCGGCCCAGACCGACATTACGCGTACGCTTACGCGTACGCTTACGCGAGACTGGTTCTACCGACGTGCTTTGCACACAGGTGGCTGGCGGGTGTCAGTTTCTCCAACTTTAGTTGAACCGAGTGTGGCTACGCCCGGTCCTTGAGAAGGTTAAAACATCACTAACTTGACGAACTATCGTTGTGGTTTTGATGCGTAGGTAAGAACGGTTCTTGCTCAGCCCGTAGCAGCCACGTAAAATTTGCAACAACAAAGTAGAGGACGTCTAACTTGTTTTTGCAGGGCATGTTGTGATGTGATATGGTCAAGACATGATGCAATATTTTATTGTATGAGATGATCATGTTTTGTAACCGAGTTATCGGCAACTGGCAGGAGCCATATGGTTGTCGCTTTATTGTATGCAATGCAATCGCCCTATAATTGCTTTACTTTATCACTAAGCGGTAGCGATAGTCGTAGAAGCAATAGTTGGCGAGACGACAACGATGCTACGATGGAGATCAAGGTGTCGCGCCGGTGACGATGGTGATCATGACGGTGCTTCGGAGATGGAGATCACAAGCACAAGATGAGGATGGCCATATCATATCACTTATATTGATTGCATGTGATGTTTATCTTTTATGCATCTTATCTTGCTTTGATTGACGGTAGCATTATAAGATGATCTCTCACTAAATTTCAAGATAAAAGTGTTCTCCCTGAGTATGCACCGTTGCCAAAGTTTGTCGTGCCCAGACACCACATGATGATCGGGTGTGATAAGCTCTACGTCCATCTACAACGGGTGCAAGCCAGTTTTGCACACGCGGAATACTCAGGTTAAACTTGACGAGCCTAGCATATGCAGATATGGCCTCGGAACACTGAGACCGAAAGGTCGAGCATGAATCATATAGTAGATATGATCAACATAATGATGTTCACCATTGAAAACTACTCCATTTCACGTGATGATTGGTTATGGTTTAGTTGATTTGGATCACGTGATCACTTAGATGATTAGAGGGATGTCTATCTAAGTGGGAGTTCTTAAGTAATATGATTAATTGAACTTAAATTTATCATGAACTTAGTCCTGTTAGTATTAGCATATCTATGTTGTAGATCAATAGCTCGCGTTTAGCTCCCCTATTTTATTTTTGATATGTTCCTAAAGAAAACTATGTTGAAAGATGTTAGTAGCAATGATGCGAACTTGGTCCGTGATCTGAGGATTATCCTCATTGCTGCACAGAAGTATTATGTCCTTGATGCACCGCTATGTGACGGACCTATTGCAGGAGCATATGCAGACGTTATGAACGTTTGGCAAAGCTCGGTATGATGACTACTTGATAGTTTAGTGCACCATGCTTTACGGCTAAGAATCGGGGCTTTAAAGATGTTTTGAACGCAATGGAGCATATGAGATGTTCCAAGAGTTGAAATTAGTATTTCAGACTCATGCCCATGTCAAAAGGCATGAGACCTTTGACAAGTACTTTGCCTACAAGATGGAGGAGAATTGCTCAGTTAGTGAGCATGTGCTCAGAATGTCTGAGTACTACAATCACTTGAATCAAGTGGGAGTTAATCTTCCAGATAAGATAGTGATTGACAGAGTTCTCTAGTCACTATCACCAAGTTACTAGAACTTCGTGATGAACTATAATATGCAAGGGATAACGAAAACGATTCCCAAGCTCTTCGTGATGCTGAAATCGATGAAGGTAGAAATCAAGAAAAACATCAAGTGTTGATGATTGACAAGACCACTAATTTGAAGAAAAGGGGCAAAGGGAAGAAGGGGAACTTCAAGAAGAACGACAAGCAAGTTGCTGCTCGAGTGAAGAAGCCCAAGTCTGGACCTAAGCCTGAGACTAAGTGCTTCTACTGCAAAGGGACTGGTCACTGGAAGCGGAACTACCCCAAGTAATTGGTGGATAAGAAGGATGGAAAAGTGAACAGAGGTATATTTGATATACATGTTATTGATGTGTACTTTACTAGTGTTTATAGCAACCCTCAGTATTTGATACTAGTTCAGTTGCTAAGAGTAGTAACATGAAACGGGAGTTGCAGAATGAACAGAAACTAGTTAAGGGTGAAGTGACGATGTGTGTTGGAAGTAGTTCCAACATTGATATAATCATCATTGCACACTCCCTATACTTTCGAGATTAGTGTTGAACCTAAATAAGTGTTATTTGGTGTTTGCGTTGAGCATGAATATGATTTGATCATGTTTATTGCAATATGGATATTCATTTAAAGTCAGAGAATAATTGTTGTTCTGTTTACATGAATAAAACCTTCAATGGTCATACACCCAATGAAAATAGTTTGTTGGATCTCGATCGTAGTGATACACGTATTCATAATATTGAAGCCAAAATATGCAAAGTTAATAATGATAGTGCAACTTATTTGTGGCACTACCGTTTAGGTCATATTGGTGTAAAGCACATGAAGAAACTCCATGCTGATGGGCTTTTGGAATCACTTGATGCTTGCGAACCATGCCTCATGGGCAAGATGACTAAGACTCCGTTCTCCAGAACAATGGAGCGAGCAACTGACTTATTGGAAATAATACATATTGATGTATGCAATCCGATGAGTGTTGAAGCTCGCGACGGGTATCGTTATTTTCTCACTTTCACAGATGATTTGAGCAGATATGGGTATATCTACTTGATGAAACATAAGTCTGAAACATTTGAAAAGTTCAAAGAATTTCAGAGTGAAGTAGAGAATCATCATAACAAGAAAATATAGTTTCTACGATCTGATCGCAGAGACAAATATTTGAGTTAAGAGTTTGGCCTTCAATTAAAACAATGTGGAATAGTTTCACAAACTCATGCCACCTGGAACACCACAGCATAATAGTGTGTCCGAACGTCATAACCGTACTTTATTGGATATAGTGCAATCTATGATGTTTCTTACCGATTTACCACTATCGTTTTGGGGTTATGCATTAGAGACAGCTGCATTCACGTTAAAAAGGGCACCATCTAAATCCGTTGAGATGACACCATATGAACTGCGGTTTGGCAAGAAACCAAAGTTGTCGTTTCTTAAAGTTTGGGGTTGCAATGCTTATGTGAAAAAGTTTCATCCTGATAAGCTCAAACCCAAATCGGAGAAATGTGTCTTCATAGGACACCCAAAGGAGACAGTTGGGTACACCTTCTATCACAGATCCGAAGGCAAGACATTCATTGCTAAGAATGGATCCTTTATAGAGAAGGAGTTTCTCTCGAAAGAAGTGAGTGGGAGGAAAGTAGAACTTGATGAGGTAACTGTACCTGCTCCCTTATTGGAAAGTAGTTCATCGCAGAAATCTGTTCATGTGACTCCTACACCAATTAGTGAGGAAGCTAATGATGATGATCATGTAACTTCAGATCAAGTTACTACTGAACCTCGTAGGTCAACCAGAGTAAGATCCGCACCAGAGTGGTACGGTAATCCTGTTCTAGAGGTCATGTTACTTGACCATGATGAACCTACGAACTATGAGGAAGCGATGATGAGCCCAGATTCCGCGAAATGGTTTGAGGCCATGAAATCTAAGATGGGATCCATGTATGAGAACAAAGTGTGGACTTTGGTGACTTGCCCGATGATCGGCAAGTCATAGGAAATAAATGGATCTTCAAGAGAAAGACGGACGCTGATAGTAGTGTTACTATCTACAAAGCTAGACTTGTCGGAAAAGGGTTTTGACAAAGTTCAAAGTGTTGACTACGATGAGATTTTCTCAATCGTAGCGATGCTTAAGTCTGTCCGAATCATGTTAGCAAATTGCCACATTTTATGAAATCTGGCAAATGGATGTCAAAACTACGTTCCTTAATGGATTTCTTAAAGAAGAGTTGTATATGATGCAACCAGAAGGTTTTGTCAATCTTAAAGGTGTTAACAAAATGTGCAAGCTCCAGTGATCCATCTATGGACTGGTGCAAGCATCTCGGAGTTGGAATATACGCTTTGATGAGTTGATCAAAGCATATAGTTTTATACAGACTTACGGTGAAGCCTGTATTTACAAGAAAGTGAGTGGGAGCACTACAACATTTCTGATAAATATATGTGAATGACATATTGTTGATCAGAAATAAATGTAGAATTTTCTGGAAAGCATAAAGGAGTATTTGAAAGGAGTTTTTTCAAAGAAAGACCTCGGTGAAGCTGCTTACATATTGAGCATCAAGATCTATAGAGATAGATCAAGACGCTTGATAAGTTTTTTCAATGAGTATATACCTTGACAAGATTTTGAAATAGTTCAAAATGGAACAGTCAAAGAAAGAGTTCTTGCCTGTGTTACAAGGTGTGAAATTGAGTAAGACTCAAAGCCCGACCACGACAGAAGATAGAAAAAGAATGAAAGTCATTCCCTATGCCTCAGCCATAGATTCTATAAAGTATGCCATGCTGTGTACCAGATCTATTGTATACCCTACCACTGAGTTTGGCAAGGGAGTACAATAGTGATCTAGGAGTAGATCACTGGACAGCGCTCAAAATTATCCTTAGTGGAATAAGGATATGTCTCTCGATTATGGAGGTGACAAAAGGTTCGTCGTAAAGGGTTATGTCGATGCAAGTTTTTGACACTGATCCAGATGACTCTAAGTCTCAATCTGGATACATATTAAAAGTGGGAGCTATTAGCTAGAGTAGCTCCGTGCAGAGCATTGTGGACATAGAATTTGCAAAATACATACGGATCTGAATGTGGCAGACCCGTTGACTAAACTTCTCTCACAAGCAAAAACATGATCACACCTTAGTGTTAATCACATAGCGATGTGAACTAGATTATTGACTCTAGTAAACCCTTTGGGTGTTGGTCACATGACGATGTGAACTATGGGTGTTAATCACATGGTGATGTGAACTATTGGTGTTAAATCACATGGTGATGTGAACTAGATTATTGACTCTAGTGCAAGTGGGAGACTGAAGGAAATATGCCCTAGAGACAATAAAAAAGTTATTATTTATTTCCTTATATCATGATAAATGTTTATTATTCATGCTAGAATTGTATTAACCGAAAACTTAGTACATGTGTGAATACATAGACAAACAGTGTCACTAGTATGCCTCTACTTGACTAGCTCGTTAATCGAAGATGGTAGAGTTTCCTAGCCATGGACATGAGTTGCCATTTGATTAACGGGATCACATCATTAGGAGAATGATGTGATTGACTTGACCCATTCCGTTAGCTTAGCACTTGAACGTTTAGTATGTTGCTATTGCTTTCTTCATGACTTATACATGTTCCTATGACTATGAGATTATGCAACTCCCGTTTATCGGAGGAACACTTTGTGTGCTACCAAACGTCACAACGTAACTGGGTGATTATAAAGGTGCTCTACAGGTGTCTCCGAAGATACTTGTTGGGTTGGCGTATTTCGAGATTAGGATTTGTCACTCCGATTGTCGGAGAGGTATCTCTGGGCCCACTCGGTAATGCACATCACTATAGGCCTTGCAAGCATTGTAACTAATGAGTTAGTTACGGGATGATGTATTACGGAACGAGTAAAGAGACTTGCCAGTAATGAGATTGAACTAGGTATTGAGATACCGACGATCGAATCTCGGGCAAGTAACATACCGATGACAAAGGGAACAACGTATGTTGTTATGCGGTTTGACCGATAAAGATCTTCGTAGAATATGTGGGAGCCAATATGAGCATCCAGGTTCCGCTATTGGTTATTGACCGGAGACGTGTCTCGGTCATGTCTACATAGTTCTCGAACCCGTAGGGTCCGCACGCTTAAAGTTCGATGATGGTTATATTATGAGTTTATGTGTTTTGATGTACCGAAGGTAGTTCAGAGTCCCGGATGTGATCACGGACATAACGAGGAGTCTTGAAATGGTCGAGACATGAAGATTGATATATTGGACGACTATATTCGGACACCGGAATGGTTCCGGGGGTTATCGGATATATACCGGAGTACCGGAGGGTTACCGGAACCCCCCCGGAGGTTATTGGGCCTCATGGGCCCAAGTGGTGGAAGAGGAGAGGCGGCCAAGGGGCAGCCGCGCGCCCCTACCCCCAAGTCCGAATTGAACAAGGAGGGGGTGGCGGCGCCCCCTTTCCTTTCCCCCTCTCTCTCGTTCCCTCTCCTCTCCTACTCCAACATGGAAGGGGGGGAGTCCTACTCCCGGTGGGAGTAGAACTCCTCATGGGGCGCTACAAGGGTGGCCGGCCCCCTTCCCCTCCTCCACTCCTTTATATACGGGGAGGGAGGCACCCCCTAGAGACACAACAATTGATCCCTTGGATCTCTTAACCGTGTGCGGTGCCCCCCTCCACCATAATCCACCTCGGTCATATCGTAGCGGTGCTTAGCCGAAGCCCTGCGATGGTAGAAAATCATCATCGTCACCACGCCGTCGTGCTGACGGAACTCTCCCTCAAAGCTCGGCTGGATCAGAGTTCGAGGGACGTCATCGAGTTGAACGTGTGCTGAACTCGGAGGTGCCGTGCGTTCGGTACTTGATCGGTTGGATCGTGAAGACGTACGACTACATCAACCGCGTTGTGCTAACGCTTCCGCTTTCGGTCTACGAGGGTATGTGGACACACTCTCCCCTCTCGTTGCTAATCAATTTTAAATGTTTCAAAAAATTCTGAATATTTTTATGAATGTTGACGAGAAATGTAACTATGAGTCCCAAAATTTTTAGATCTAAACTCTAAATGAAAATTGAGAAACGAAAATGTGAAATCTAGCATGAATAGTGTCATAAAAAGACAAAAGCAACATTTGACAATATTCACAACTGAATTTGTCTTTTTTGTTTCTCAATGGACATTTCAAGTTTGGACCTGAAATTTTTAGGGGTTGTAGTCACATTCCTTGTGAGCATGGGGAGCACCTGAAATTTTCCCGAGAGGGAATATTTGGGTAGCAAAAAATATTTCCTTTTTAACACATTGTTGAGGAAATCGTTAACTGTAGCTGCTCGGTTGGCTGGCGAGTAGGAGAATTAATAGGCTAATCGGCAAGTTAATCGATAATTCAACCAATTAATCAGTCGATTTATATTTTTATTGGCAACTCGGTAACCTTACGAGTTGGGATTAATCGGCAAGTTAACTTGTTAATCGGAAGAATTCTTGAGCAGGGCTTTTACAACAGACCTAAATACTGGATACCTAAAATTTCAAAAGTAAATAAAATATGAAGGTAACACATCATTGCAAAATTTAGACACTACTATGGCAAGTTGCACACCAAACATAAAATATACATTAAACATCAGTAAGATAATAATTTAAAAATATGTACCACCACATTGCAATAAAACTAGCTATATTGCCATAAAAGCTAGCCCTAATACTCACCATCACGGCGAGGTAATTGGAGGAAATGTTCATTATCCCCTCGCCCCCTGGTCATTGGTGGTAGGCCGACTCCACCTTCTCCTCCTTGTGGAAGAGCTCGACATCGAACTCGTGGAATAACTCGGTGTTGAGGCTGGCGATTTGCTCACACTCTCACTCGATCTTGCATGTGTCCTCCAGTGACTCAAAGAACGTGTTGTTCTGCGTGAGGAGCTGTGGGTTCTCCTCGACGAGCTTGGCTACCAAGGCGGCATTGACCCGCTCAGCCGCGGAATGCGCCTTGGCCTTGTTGTGGTCCTTCTCCTCGGCCTGGGAGACGACCCTAAAGGGAGGCGTAAGAAGTGTCGTGGTGGGGGGAGTCGGCGGGAAGTTTAGCCTCGCCTAGCTTCCAAAGAAGTGGTGCTGTGACGTCATAGGCACGCGCCGCCTTCTCTCGGGAGGCGAACTTGCCAAGCGACGCATGCTTGCCCGTGTACGGGTTGTGGATCTCTATCGCCTACTTGCCCCTCAGCCGGAGCCCAACACCGCGGTACCTAGGGGGTGCTTGGAAGGTTGTGACATCTCCTATGGTGAGGAAGAGGTCAGGGGAGGCATGGCGCAGTCGTCGGTGCATCAAGGACATCTGGGGTGGCATGGCTAGGCAACGAGGTCGGGGGCGGGGTCCGTGGTGGCGATTTCGGGGGCGGCAGGCAAGGTCGGCGGTGGGTGCGACATATGGAATCAGGCGACGACGGGTTGGTAGTGGGCCCCAGGGCGACCGTGGGAGTGGGGCAGCGACTGTTGGAATCGGCTGGGACGGATGCAGGCGAGGTAGTGGTAACGTTCAAATGGGCGGCGGTTTGAATTCCGGTGGCTGCGTTTTTGGTTTTGGTAGCGTGGTAGGGAGGACCTATATGCTAGTCTTGGATAGCATAATTTAGGTGGCTACTAAATTTCTTTTGGTATCCATGTTGTTTTAGGTCTGGTGTTGGAGCCTCTTTTGACTAAAAAGTCTAAAATTTCTGTTTTTTATGTCCACTACTGTTTTTTTTACATGTGGTTTTGTAGTTCTCTACCTTCTAGCAATAAAAGATACATAAACTTTACATATTGTAAAAATGATCTAAAACATGAACAGTCGATTTGAGGAAAAGTATGATGGCTGGATGAGGAGACTGAACACAGAGTTTACGCTGAAAGTGCCATCGCAGGATCTTACAAATGAGACTGTCGTCGCTGCTAACCAAGGCGCAAGCATCGTGGTTGATGGCTCTCCCCCGCAACTCAAAGGATCGACACGCAGTTGACACCAGAACCATCGTCACCATGACATGATATGATTAGAGGTATTTATTTCGTTACGCCGACGTCTCCACCGCTGAGCTACACGGCAACACAAAAACCAAACACACATGATCAAGACATCCACGAATGCCATGACCAATTGTCCTCTTTTTAGCTGACTACCAATGGTCCTGAGTGACCTTTCTGGCTAGCTTGTATTTTCTTTTTGCGGGCGACACATTATCCCTCACAAGAAGGAGTACGAGATCGTATATGCTGCTAAAGCGCACTGGTGGTTGGGAAAGCGTAGCCCAGTACGAGAACTTAATAAAAATAAAGGAGCATATAACTTCCGATTAAGACAGAAGAAGGGAAGTACTAGTACGTTTGTTTAGGGGAAAGGGAAGTACGTTTTAATGGGCCGGCGTGGTAGTCTTTCTTGGTCAGGCAACACGATCAGGACAGTTGAGACCGTTGGTGAGTAAATTTTCTTGTTTGCGGGGTAGTGAGTGGAAAAAAGAGTAAATTACAACTTCAGTCCGTATAACCATTCGCCCATAAAGTATCTACAGTGCAGGAGCGCTTTTTTGATGAATCAATCTATGGTTGAATGGTTAGGGCATCTTTGCAAGACTCTTGTACATGCGCTTAGAGACATTTTAAAAAATGTAAAATAAAAAAAAACATCCAAGCGACTAGTTTGTTCCAACGCTAGACGCTACGGAACGCTAATAACCTCGATCGCGTCATCCGGCATGGCAAGAAAGGCCTAGGTGCTCAATGCTATTTATTGCATGGACGCCAGACCTGGCGCGACGAATCGACCAGGAACCAATGACACCTAGATCGTATATGTTGCGAAAGCGCATTGGTGGTTGGGAAAGCGTACTTACTAATACAAAAAGTCAAGGAGCATATAACTTTCCGATTAAGAGGTGCTTGGATCCAAGGGATTTATTTTAGTCTGACTAAAAATAGTTTCTTTAAGAGGCTAAAGTTCCAAGCACCCCTGACTAAAGAGGGGCTAAAACTAGTCTTGAGACTAAATTTTTTTACTCAGGGGTACCCCTACTAAAATATGGATTAGTCCTCTCTCTCCTCATTTAACTCCTCTCCTTTAACACAGGCAAGTTCTGGATTGGAGGGTTTGGAGGATAATAAATGCTCATTAACTTGATTTTAGTCTCTTTACTATTTGGATCCAAGCATGGGTAAGGCTAGCAAGTTTTAGTCCCACTACTTTTAGTCATGAGACTAAAACGTATCCAAGCACCCTCTAAAACAGAAGAGGAGTATGTTTTTTTAGGGGAAAGTGAAATACGTTTTAATGGGCCGGCGTGGTGGTCTCTTTCTTTTTTTGCGACTAAGGTAGTCTTTCTTGGTCAGGTAACACGATCAGGACAGTTGAGACAGTTGGTGAGTAAATTTTATTCTCAGAAAAAGTTGGTGAGTCAATTTTCCTTTTTGCCGGGTAGTGAATAAATTACAACTTCAATCCTTGTAACCATTCGCCCATAAAGTATCTACAGTGCAAGAGTGCTTATTTGGTGAACCAATTGGGGGTTCCAGTGGATAGATAGGAGGACAGTGTTATCCTCAACTCAGCAACGTTCAAGTCCTGATGCTCACATTTATCCTGAATTTATTTTAGATTTTTTGACGATGCACATTTAGTGGGAGGAGAAGTTCTCCACTTTGTGTCTGTACTATGTTAAAAAACGCTTATTTGGCCGCTTAGGAGATTTTTTTAAAGAAGTGGCGTCAGTGTAGGAGTCCGTCTTCTCAACGCAATGGCATCTGGTTGAGTGCTAATGTAATTTGTTTCTTCATAAAAATAATGGGTAGCGCTTGTTATTTTTTATATGAAAAGGTTCAAATCTATTATAAAAGTTCATCAAAAGTACAAAGCCTCTCAAACATAATAAAAATTACATCGAGATTCTAAGATCACCGAACGACCACTACTGCCGCCACTGCCGAAGTCGGCTTGACCTTATCGATGACAACCGGGAAGTCTTCATCCACGTGCCCTTAAGGACCAACGCCCTAGAGCCGCAGCTTTCGTCATTGAACTCTTGCGTAGATTTGAAGCACCTCACACTAAATCTCGCCGCATGCCAAGAAACCCTAATCTCACTGCCCAAGGAGACGGCGGAAATCTATGCCAAAGCTAAAGGAAATATGCCCTAGAGGCAATAATAAAGGTGTTATTTTATATTACCTTATTCATGATAAAGGTTTATTATTCATGCTAGAATTGTATTGATCGGAAACTTAAATACATGTGTGAATATATAAACAAATACCGTGTTCCTAGTAAGCCTCTACTAGACTAGCTCATTGATCAAAGTTGGTTAAGGTTTCCTAACCATGGACATGTGTTATCATTTGATAACGGGATCACATCATTAGGAGAATGATGTGATGGACAAGACCCATCCGTTAGCTTAGCATATTGATCATTCAGTTTATTGCTATTGATTTCTTGATGACAAATACATATTCCTTCGACTATGAGGTTATGCAACTCCCAGATACCGGAGGAATACCTTATGTCATAACGTAACTGGGTGATCATAAAGATTCTACAGGTATCTCCGAAGATGTTTGTTGAGTTGGCATAGATCGAGATTAGGATTTGTCACTACGAGTATCGGAGAGGTATCTCTAGGCCCTCTCGGCAATACACATCACAAGAAGCTTGCAAGCAAAGTAACTAAGGAGTTAGTTACGAGATGATGTATTACGAAACGAGTAAAGAGACTTACCGGTAACGATATTGAACTAGGTATGAAGGTACCGACAATCGAATCTCGGGCAAGTAACATACCGATGGACAAAGGGAATTTCGTATGTTGTCATAAGGTTCGACCGATAAAGATCTTCGTAGAATATGTAGGAGGCAATATGGGCATCCAGGTTCCGCTATTGATTATTGACCGGAGAGGTGTCTCGGTCATGTCTACATAGTTGTCGAACCCATAGGGTCCGCACGCTTAACGTTCGTTGACAATATAGTATTATATGAGTTATGTGATTTGGTGACCGAATGTTGTTCGGAGTCCCGGATGAGATCACGGACATGACGAGAAGCTACGGAATGGTCCGAAGGTAAAGATTGATATATAGGACGATACTATGTGGACACGGAAGAGTTTCGGGGCGTACCGGGTAGGCATCGGGTGACCGGAAGGGGTTCCGGTAAGCCCTGCGAGGTCTATGGGCCATATGGGCCAAGAGAAGGGAGCACACCAGCCCACAAGGGGCTGGTGCGCCCCTCTATGGCAGCTGGCCCTAGGGGAGAGAAGGAAAGAGGGGAGTAGGCCTCCTCCTTCCTTCCCTCTCCTCCTCTTTCCTTCCCCCTTAGGGGAATTATGGCAGGGGGCGCAGGCCAGGGCAGGAGCCCTAGGGCTGGCCGGCCACCTTTGTGGTGCGCCTGGCTGCCTCCAGATAAGGACATAACATTGTCTTAGCCGTGTGCGGCGCGCCTCTCCACAGTTTCGTCCCTCGGTCATATTTTCATAGTGCTTAGGCGAAGCCCTGCGGAGATAGCTTCACCATCATCGTCACCACGCTGTCGTGCTGCCGGAACTCATCCACTACTTCGCCGTCTTGCTAGATCAAGAAGGCGAGGACGTCACCAAGCTGAATGTGTGCTGAACGCGGAGGTGCCGTGCGTTCGGTACTCGATCGGTTGGATCGCGAAGAAGTTCGACTACATCAACCGCGTTACTAAACGCTTCCGCTAACGGTCTACGAGGGTACGTAGACACACTCTCCCCCTCGTTGCTATGCATCTCCATGGATAGATCTTGCGTGTGCGTAGATTTTTTTTCCATGCAACGTTTCCCAACAGTGGCATCATGAGCCAGGTCTATGCGTACATTATATGCATGACTAGAACACAAAGGAGTTGTGGGCGGTGATGTTCATACTGCTTACCACCAACGTCTTATTTTGATTCAGCGATATTGTGGGATGAAGCGGCCCAGACCAGCCTTACATGTCCACGCACATGAGACCGGTTCCACCGACTGACATGCAACTAGTTTTGCATAATGGTGGCATGCGGGTGTCTGTTTCTCCTACTTTAGTTGAATCGAATTTGACTACGGCCGGTCCTTGAAGAAGGTTAAAACAACAAACTTGATAAATCACTGTTGTGGTTTTTGCCTAGGTAAGAATGGTTCTTGCTAGATGCCCGTAGCAGCACGTAAAACTTGCAAGAACAAAATAGAGGACGTCTAACTTGTTTTTGCAGGGCATGTTGTGATGTGATATGGTCAAGATGTGATGTGATATATGTTGATGTATGAGATGATCATGTTTTGTAATATCGACAACCGGCAGGAGCCTTAGGGTTGTCTCTTTGTTGTATGAAATGCATGCGCCATGTAATTGCTTTACTTTATTGCTGCGCGTTAGCAATAGTTGTAGAAGCAATAGTTGGCGAGACGACCCCGACGCAACGATGGAGATCAAGGTGTCGAGGCGGTGACGATGGAAATCATGACGATGCTTTGGAGATGGAGATGAAAAGCACAAGATAATGATGGCCATATCATGTCACATATTTTGATTGCATTTGATGTTTATCCTTTATGCATCTTATTTTTCTTAGAACAACGGTAGCATTATAAGATGATCTCTTCACTAAATTTCAAGAAAAAAGTGTTCTCCCCGAGTATGCACCGTTGCCTAAGTTCGTCGTTTCGAAGCACCCCATGAGGATCGGGTGTGATAGACTCTACATTCACATACGACGGGTGTAAGACAGTTTTGCACATGCAGAATACTTGGGTTATACTTGACGAGCCTAGCATGTACAGACATGGTCTCGGAACACTGGAGACCGAAAGGTCGAACATGAGTCATATAGTAGATATGATCAACATAGAGATGCTCACCATTGATGACTACCCAATCTCACGTGATGATCGGACATGGGTTAGTTGATTTGGATCATGTATCACTTAGATTACTTGAGTTATTTTAATTTAAGTGGGAGTTCATTAGTAATTTGATTAATTGAACTTAATTTATCATGAACTTAGTCTTAATAGTTTTGCATATCTATGTTGTAGATCAATATATAGCTCGAGATTTAGCTCCCCTATTTTTGATATGTTCCTAGAGAAAACTAAGTTGAAAGATGATAGTAGCAATGATGCGGACAGGGTCCATGATCTGAGGATTATCCTCATTGCTACACAGAAGAATTGTGTCCTTGATGCACCACTAGGTGACAGACCTATTGTAGGAGCAGATGCAGACGTTATGAACGTTTGGCAAGCTCGATATGATGAATATTTAATAGTTTAGGGCGCCATGCTTTACGGCTTAGAACCGGGACTTCAAAAATGTTTTGAACGACACAGAGCATATGAGATGTTCCAAGAGCTGAAATTGGTATTTCAGACTCTTGCCCGTGTCGAGAGGTATGAGACCTCTACTTTGCCTACAAGATGGAGGAGAATAGCTCAGCCAATGAGCATGTGCTCAGAATGTCTGGGTACTACAATTATTTGAATCAAGTGGTAGTTAATCTTCCAGATAAGATAGTGATTGGCAGAGTTCTCTAGTCACTATCACCAAGTTACTAGAACTTCGTGATGAACTATAATATGCAAAGGATGACGAAAACGATTCCCAAGCTCTTCAAGATGCTGAAATCGGCGAAGGTAGAAATCAAGAAAGAGCATCAAGTGTTGATGGTTAACGAGACCACTAGTTTCAAGAAAAAGGGCAAGGGAAAGAAAGGGAACTTCAAGAAGAATGGCAAAGCAAGTTGCCGCTCCCGTGAAGAAGCCCAAAGCTGGACCTAAGCCTGAGACTAAGTGCTTCTACTGCAAAGGAAATGGTCATTGGAAGCGGAACTACCTCAAATAGTTTCCAGATAAGAAGGATGGAAAAGTAAACAAAGGTATATTTGATATACATGTTATTGATGTGTACCTTACTAGTGCTTGTAGTAGCCCCTGGGTATTTGATACCGGTTCAGTTGCTGAGATTAGTAACTCGAAACAGGAGTTGCAGAATAAACAGAGACTAGTTAAGGGCGAGGTAACGATGTGTGTTGGAGTGTTTTCAGGATTGATATGGTCACCATCGCACACTCCCTCTACCTTCAGGACTAATTTTGAACCTAAATAAATGTTATTTGGTGTTTGCATTGAGCATGAATATGATTAGATCATGTTTATTGCAATACGCTTATTCATTTAAGTCAAAGAATAATTGTTGTTCTGTTTACATGAATAAAACCTTCTATGGTCATACACCCAATGTGAATGGTTTATTGAATCTCGATCATAGTGATACACATATTCATAATATTGATGCCAAATGATACAAACTTGATAATGATAATGCAACATACTTGTGGCACTGCCGTTTAGGTCATATTGGTGTAAAGCGCATGAAGAAACTCCATGCGGATGGACTTTTTGAATCACTTGATTATGAATCATTTGATACTTGCGAACCATGCCTCATGGGCAACATGACTAAAACTCCGTTCTCCGTAACAATGGAGTGACCTAATAACTTATTGGAAATAATACATACCGATGTATGCGGTCCGATG
The DNA here is from genome assembly GCF_018294505.1 of Triticum aestivum. Lineage (NCBI taxonomy): Eukaryota > Viridiplantae > Streptophyta > Magnoliopsida > Poales > Poaceae > Triticum > Triticum aestivum. The sequence continues at coordinate 424,098,888 of NC_057808.1, read as the reverse complement.
AATGTTGAGGCATGCGGCGTGTATCGTTATTTTCTGACCTTCACAGATGATTTGAGTAGGTATGGGTATTTCTACTTAATGAAACACAAGTCCGAAACATTTGAAAAGTTCAAAGAATTTCAGAGTGGAGTGAAGAATCATCGTAACAAGAAAATAAAGTTTCTACGATCTGATCGCAGAGGCAAACACTTGAGTTACGAGTTTGGCCTTCATTTAAGAAAATATGGAATTGTTTCACAACTCACGCCACCTGGAACACCACAGCGTAATGGTGCGCCTGAATGTCGTAACCGTACTTTATTAGATATGGTCCATTCTATGATGTTTCTTACCAATTTGCCTTCATCATTTTGGGGTTATGCATTAGAGACAGACGCATTCATGTTAGATAGGGCACCATCTAAATCCATTGAGATGACACCATATGAACTGTGGTATGGCAAGAAACCTAAGCTGTTGTTTCTTAAAAGTTTGGGGATGTGATGCTTATGTCAAAAGAGGCTTCAGCCTGATAAGCTCGAACCCAAAGCAGAGAAGTGTGTCTTCATAGGATACCCGAAAGAAACTATTGGGTATACCTTCTACCACAGATCCGAAGGAAAAAATATTTGTTGCTAAGAATGGGTCCTTTCTAGAGAAGGAGTTTCTCTCGAAAGAAGTGAGTGGGAGGAAAGTAGAACTTGATGAGGTAACTGTACCTTCTCTCGAATTGGAAAGTAGCACATCAGAGAAAATCATTCCCGTGATGCCTATACCAACTAGAGAGGAAGCTAATGATGATGATCATGAAACTTCGGATCAAGTCACTACAGAACTTCGTAGGTTGACCAGAGCATGATCTGCACCAGAGTGGTACGATAATCCTGTCCTAGAAGTCATGTTACTAGACCAAGGCGAACCTACAAACTACGAAGAAGCTATGATGAGCCCAGATTCCGATAAATGGCTTGAGGCCATGAAATCTGAGATAGGATCCATGTATGAGAACAAAGGATGGACTTTGGTGGACTTGCCCGATGATCGGCAAGCCATTGAGAATAAATGGATCTTGAAGAAGAATACAGACGCTGATGGTAATGTCACCATCTACAAAGCTTGACTTATCGCGAAAGGTTTTCAACAAGTTCAAGGGGTTGACTATGATGAGACTTTATCACCCGTAGCGATGCTTAAGTCAGTCTGAATCATGTTAGCAATTGCTGCATTTTATAATTATGAAATCTGGCAAATGGATGTCAAAACTGCATTCCTTAATGGATTTCTTAAAGAAGAATTGTATATGAGGCAACCCGAAGGTTTTGTCGATCCTAAAGGTGCTAACAAAGTGTGCAAGCTCCAGCGATCCATCTATGGACTGGTGCAAGCATCTCGGAGTTGAATATACGCTTTGATGAGGTGATCAAAGCATATGATTTTATACAGACTTATGGTGAAGCCTGTATTTACAAGAAAGTGAGTGGGAGCTCTGTAGCATTTCTGATATTATATGTGGATGACATATTGTAGATTGGAAATGATATAGAATTTTTTTATAGCATAAAGGGATACTTGAATAAGAATTTTTCAATGAAAGACCTCGATGAAGCTGCGTATATACTGGGCATCAAGATCTATAGAGATAGATCGAGACGCTTAATAGGACTTTCACAAAGCACATACCTTGATACAGTTTTGAAGAACTTCAAAATTGATCAGTCAAAGAAAGGGTTATTTCCTGTGTTACAAGGTGTGAAGTTGAGTAAGACTCAAAACCTGACCAAGGCAGAATATATAGAGAGAATGAAAGTCATTCCCTATGCCTCAGTCATAGGTTCTACAAAGTATGTCATGCTGTGTACCAGACCTGTTGTGTTCCTTGCGATGAGTTTGGCAAGGGGGTACAATAGCGATCCAGGAGTAGATCACTGGACAGCGGTCAAAATTATCCTTAGGCACCTAAAGAGGACTAAGGAAATGTTTCTCGGTTATGGAGGTGACAAAGAGTTTGTCGTAAAGGGTTACGTCGATGCAAGCTTTGACACCGATCCGGATGACTATGAGTCTCAGTCTAGATACATATTGAAAGTGGGAGCAATTTGCTAGAGTAGCTCCGTGCAGAGCATTGTAGACATAGAAATTTGCAAAATACGCACGGATCTGAATGTGGCAGACCCGTTGGCTGAACCTCTCTCACAAGCAAAACATGATCACACCTTAGTACTCTTTGGGTGTTAATCACATGGCGATGTGAACTGGATTATTGACTCTAGTAAACTCTTTGGGTATTGGTCACATGACGATGTTAACTATGAGTGTGAATCACATGGCGAGGTGAACTAGATTATTGACTCTAGTGCAAGTGGGATACTGAAGGAAATATGCCCTAGAGGCAATAATAAAGTTGTTATTTTATATTTCCTTATTCATGATAAAGGTTTATTATTCATGCTAGAATTGTATTGATCGGAAGCTTAAATACATGTGTGAATATATAAAAAAATATCGTGTCCCTAGTAAGCATCTACTAATTGACATGAGAAGATATATGATATTGCATAATATAAGTAAATGTAATCAAATCCCTAAAAAATATGCAAACGAGTGGTGTCATGCAATGCACCTTATATTTTGGATTTTTTTCTCAAAAATCTATACACCTTACATCAAGGAACGGAGGGAGTATTTTTTTTTCTAGACGAATAGGCACTTTTGGAGTTGGAGTTAGGGTTGCGGGAGCTGCCAGGGGCCCACAAGCCTATCAAGCGCGCCCTGGGGGAGGGGTGGGCGCGCACCTGGGCTTGTGGTGCCCTGGTGGCCCTCCTCTGGTAATTTCCTTCGCCAATATTTTTTATATATTCTGAAATAATTCTCCAAAAAAATTCAGCTCAATCTGAGAACTTATATTTCTGCACAAAAACGACACCAACAAGAGCAAAAGTGTTTAGAAAATTAGATATGTTTGGGATGTATCAACTCTCCCAACCTTAACTCATTGCTTGTCCTCTAGCAATTTAGTTGACAAACTGAAAGTGATAAAGAAAAACTTTTACAAACTCTTTTTGTTCTTGTTGTTGTGAATATGCTTAACTAATGCTCAAGTTTTCAGCGAAAATTATGAACTAATCATGTTCATCATAACGTTTAGGTCTCACATTTACTCATACCAATGAAATAACCAACTAGCGAGCAATAATAAGATACCTCGGATGGCAACAATTTTTCAAAACAATCATGGTATAATATGATAACATGGTATCTCGCTAGCCCTTTCTGAGATCGCAATACATAAATGTAGAGCACCTCTGAAGTTCAAACAACGACTAAACATTATAACTCATGGTACAAAAGATCCAGTCATGTCACACTCAACATTAAATATACTCAATGTATAAGAATGACAATAATGCTCTCCAACTGGTGCTTAAATGAGAGGGTGATGATTAAACAATAAAAGTAAAATAACATAGGAGAAAATGGATAGGCCCTTCATAGAGGGAAGCATGGATTTGCAGAGGTGCCAAGCGGAAAGGTAAAGTTTACTCCCACTCAGCTAACAAACACAAGCCATGGCTAGCCAAATCCTCGGGTGCCTGATACGTCTCTGTCATATCTATAATTTTTAATTGTTTCATACGAATATTCAACAAATTTCATATACTTTTGGCAACATTTTATATTAGTTTTTGGGACTAACATATTGATCTAGTGCCCATTGTCAGTTCATGTTTGTTGCATATTTTTTGTTTCGCAGAATATGCATATCAAACGAAGTCCAAACACGATAAAAATTTATGGAGATTTATTTTGGAATATATGTGATTTTTGGCAAAAAGAATCAGCGCGAGACGATGCCCGAGGGGGCCACAAGCTCAGACGGTGCGCCCCTACCCTAGGCACGCCGGGCAGGCTTGTGAGTCCCCTGTAAGGTAGTTGGTGCCCTTCATCGGCCGCAAGAAAGCTAATATCAGGATTAAAAATCATGTTAAAATTTCAGCCCAATCGGAGTTACGGATCTCCGGAAATTTAAGAAACGGTGAAGGGCCAGAAAACAGGAACGCAAAACAGAAGAGAACAGAGAGAGTGATCCAATCTCGGATGGGCTCCTGCCCCGGGAGACATGGAGACCAAGGACCAAAGGGTAACCCTCCTCCCATCTAGGGGGAGGCCAAGGGAGAAGAAGAAAGAGGAGGGCTCCCCCCCCTCTCTCGCGGTGGCAGCGGAACACCGCTGGGGCAATCATCGTGTGATGGCGATATACTTTTGGTTGCCACGAGGGGAGGTAGAGGGAGGCGGTGAACTGAGAGGTCGAGCAGGGGAAGTGAGGGCGGCAGGGTGGCGTGAGCAGTTCACTCCGTGGGAGGAGGCCCGCACTGCGACTAGGTCACAATTGCCATCTAGCAACCACAGTCGCCCTTCGTCGCTGGGGGAAGGAGGGAGGTGGAGCAAGATAACGACGGCGGCGCTCAACTGCGGGGGTGGGGGCTCGGCCCATTCCCGTGCGCCGGCAAGCCAAACGGTTGCGTACGGGGCCAGACAAGGCCTAGTCGCCGTTTTTTGAGTGCGTGTTGTGGATGGATCCAGGATTGTTTGTGGCTCCTCGACGACGAGTGGGGCCGGCTGCAGTGGAGGAAGGAGCCGCATGGAAGCGTGGTGTCCGAGCGGGACGAGGAGGCGCGGGGCGGCAGGGTGATGCGAGCGGCATGGATCGGGATGGTGCGAGGCAGCAGGGTGGTGCGAGCTGTGTGGATAGGGGGCGGGATGGAGGCTGGGCGGGCCCGCAGGGTAGTGGCCCAGTCGGCTTCGCCGGAGGAAGGTGGTGGCGGCGTTGGTCCAGGCGGCGCCGTCGGAGAAGGTGGGGGACGACGCGGGGGTGATGAAGGTGGGGATGGGGTTGAAGAAGAAGCTCGGGGAGGTCGCCCGGATGTGGTGGGGATCGGGGGTGCAGTGGGGTAGGGGAGAGGGGGTTTGCTTCGGTTTGTTTCTGGTGCAGTGCGTTGCCTGGTGTTAGCAGAATAAGGCTCCGGTGTTAGCATCTTAAGGGTGTTAGCAGAACAGACCCACCACAAAAAACATTCTATACAAAACATTTAAAAAATGTTGACCAAGCATTTTAAAAATGATAAATATGTTTAGAGAAAAAGTTTATCACGTATACAAAAATGCATAAAAAATGTGTACAAAAAAAATTGATCATGTGCTTGAAAAATGTTAACATAGCATTTGAATTTTTTTGAACAAGTATTTGAAATCTTTTGATCAAGCATTTGAAAAATGTTAAATGTGTATAGGTCATTTATTAAAAAAAGTTGACCATTTATTTAAAAAATGAAGAAATTTATGTATCACATATATAAAATGTTAATCAAGCATCTAACAAAATGTTGAACAAGTATTTAAAAATGTTGAACAAGTATTTGAAAAAAAATATGTGTACAGAAAATATGTTGAACATGTATTAAAAAAATATTGACATTTTTTGTCCGTATATAGAAATATTAATCAAGCATTTAAAAAATGTTCAACAAGTATGTGAAAAATGTTAATCAAGCAGTTGAAAAATGTTAAATGTGTTTAGAAAAAATGATGATCATGTGTAAAAAAAATTCGAATATTGCATTTAAAAATGTTAATCAACCATTTCAAAAAATGTTGAATGTGCATAGAAAAAATGTTGACGATGTATCAGATAATGTTAATCTTGTATTTAAAAAATGTTTATCAACCATTTGAAAAAGTTTAGAGGTGTGTATAGAAAGGATTTTTGATCATGTAAACAAAATTTTAATTTTGTATTTAAATATGTATTAGAAAAATGTTGTTGACATATAAAAAAAATTGAAATGAAAACCAAAAGAAACAAAGAAAACCAAAAAATGAAAATCGAAAAAGAAACGAAATAAATCGAAGAATACAGAAATTTTTAAAAACAAAGAAACAAATGCTAAAAGAATGAAAAAATAGAGAAGAAAAAATAAAGAAAGAAATAAAATAAAAGAAAAAAAACACAGAAAACCAGCTCAACTTGCTTCAAGTAGGTCGCACCCTTTTAGTCCGGTCCAGTAATGAAAATGGTCGGGTCTAGAAATGACCACGAGCACGAAAACTTCTACTCGAGAGTTCCTGCGGTCTCTCTTAATGCGAGGAATAGCATTCGTGTATAGGCAGCGCGACCGCGAGTCCTGACGTTGGAGATTGAGACATACAAGGGCTCGTTTTTATGGGCAGTGAAATTCCGTACAAACCATGTGGTAGTCCAAAAGGACGATTTGCGCGCCGGGATTATTTTTCAAGCAATTCCTATTCTGCGCCCTCAGAGCCGGATAAAGTCCACCACCAGCGCACACCCTCCACCTGTCGTGGTTCTAAGTCTGACAGTAGAATGGGGGTAGGTATGTAGAGGCAAGATCCTAGCTATGGCGAAGTTGTACGCACGAGTTTTACGAGTTCAGGCCCTTCTCGGAGGAAGTAACAGCCCTACGTCTCGGTGTCCGGAGGTAGTCGACTGGATTATATGCGTGTGTGTTACAGAGGGTGCGAACCCTTGTGCATGTGGAGGGGGGTGGCTTATATAGAGTGCGCCAGGATCCCAGCCAGCCCACGTTACAAGGGATTTAAGGTACATCAAGAGGGGGGCGTTACTGGTAACGCCAGCAATAAAGAGACATAATGACCATTAAAGCTACGGCGTAATGTCCGACCGTTGCAGTACGGAGTGGCTTTAGATCTTCTGGCGGTCGAGTGACAGTCTCCATGGTCGAGTGACTTCGAGTCTTCCGAGTGGAACGCTCCATGGTCGAGTGGATGATGATTCTTCTTCGAATGCTTCTGATTTTAGGGTGATGTCCTTGGGGAGGGTATCTTGGACAGGCCTATGACCCTACCCTAGGTACATAGCTTCATCATTAGCCCCCGAATGGATCAGGGTTTGAGTGGGGAAGGAGTTGAAAACACTGCCGACCCACTTTTCGCGCTTCAGTTGCGTTTTGTCCGGACTGACGAATCAATCGTGGTGGCGCCAACTTCTTTTTCCAGTCGCCTTGGTCCATTCTTGGTTTTCGTCGAGTGAACTTTCAGCTAAAAGAACTTCGAGTGCTGATACAGAGAAGATATTCCGTCTGACAAGTTGTTCTGCTGTCCGCGGATCTCGCGGGATTCGAATTTTGGGAAGCGCGCGGGGCGGAGGAGGCCGCAGTAATCGAGCTGGATAAGGCAGGGACGCCTCGATTTCTGCGCCACTTTTTTGCCACGTATCGCGCGCGCGACTGTTGCGGGATTTGATAAGATTGCCCGGGCCTACAGGTTAGTCACTCGGAAGCGACTCCATATAAGGCGCTAGGTCAGGGTTTTTTGAACAGTGCGTCTTCATTCTTCTCTTTTCCTCTCAGTTTTCTCCGCTGCATCCGCTCCTGTGCCAGCGCCGCCGTCCCTTTCGAGATCTGCTCGCCGCGATGGGGAAGGAGAAGACGGTGGCACTGGAGCGTGCGAAGAAGGCGACGGCGAAGGCGAAGGGGAAGAAGTCCAGCCGAGGCGGATCTTCCTCGAGGTCCGGCCTGCCGTCGGGATGGATCCAGGGCGACTGGATTCGTTCGGCGATCCGTCAGGATGACATCGACGACTTGGTCGAGGGGGGACTGATCCCCCACGAATCGACGTGACTCCCGGGGAACGAGACCGAGCCACAGCCACAGGAGGGTGAGTGTGTTCTCCTCGCCACTCACATCGACCGCGGGTTCTCCTTGCCTCCCCACCCTTTCTTTCGAGGTTTCTTGAACTTCTTTGGGGCGCAATTCCACCATTTTACCCCAAACACCATCGTGTATCTTGCTGCTTTCGTGTCTCTGTGCGAGAATTTCTTGGGTTGCCGACCCCACTAGGGCCTCTTCAAGCACATCTTCACGTGCCGCTCACAGTCGGTCAAAAAGGCCAATCCGAGTGACGAGAAGACAAAAGTGATCCAGATGTGTGGGGGTCTCGGGATTCAGATGAGGGGTAAAAGTTCCTTCCCCACCATGATCCTTCCCGATTCGGTCCAAGGGTGGCAGTCGACCTGGTTCTATTGCAAAGATCAGCCAACTCCAGGTCAGTCGACTGGACTTCCCCCTTTTTCCATGGCCTGAGTGGGGAATCCTTCCGCCTTGAAGGTGATCCCGGAGGAGAAGGCACAAGTGAAGGTGTTGGTCGATCGAGTAGTTCAACTTGTCCTGATGGGGTAACCGGTATGGATCTGGTGGAGGTCTTCCTCAGGCGACGCATTCAACCGCTTCAAGCTCGTGACCATACGATGTGGATGTATTCGGGCACTGATGACACCACTCAGATCCATCCAGAAGAAGTCGACGAAGCTACGTTGGAGGGGTGGCTGAGGAGTATCACTGGCAACAAAGATAACCCCAGGGGAGCCAGGAGAATTCCTCCACTCGACCAATCTTACGAAGCAGATAAGGTCCAACTCTGAATTGCCGAGTGCTATCTTGATTTATCATGCAACTATTTATAGTCAACCGACTGATTTTGTCTTGCTTGTTTTCTTCTAGGCCCTGACTGAGATGTACTCGATGCCCAACGGGGAGCAGCAGCAGGACCCAGAGGGAGAGGCGAGCGGAGGCGAAAGCGGCGAGTGGCATTCTGACGGTGAAGGGGACGAGGAGAGCGACGATCCGAGTGATGAAGAGGAGGTCGACTCACCTCCCCGCAGGGAAAGGCGATCCAAGCTCACTCACGATCCCGCAAGCGCCCGCGACAAGGTAACCGTTCCGACTGGGCAGTCGTCGAAGCGTCCTCGGACATCTTCTCCAGCGTCGACTGAAAAGGCTCCGAAACAATCCAAAGTCGTACCGCAGAAGACTCGAAAGGCGCTGCCCAGAATCAAAATTGACATCCCTGTCGCCTCTGCGTAAGTGACTTGTCTTCAGTTTTGCCCGAAATTCTGTGTTGTTTGTTTTTCATTGGTTTGAGCAATCGAATCTTGAAACTAGCAGTGCCGCTACCTCTGGAACCTCTGCTTACAAAAACGAGGATGAGAACATGGAAGATGCGGTCACCTCCCGCCCAGGTATAATCTTTGCGATCTTGTCTTTGCTTTGTCGTTTGAACTGCGATATAACCAATCAAAGATGATCTTTTGGCGACTGAACTTTTACAGCTCCTCTCAACGTCATTGACCTCCCCGACGACGACGAGGACGAGCCACAGAGGCCCTTGGTGAGGAGAAACAGGAAAACGTCCGCTGGCAAGACGCCTCAGTCGACGCCGGTGGTGGAACCGGTAATTCAGGACGCCGGCGATGCCAATCGGACTTCTGTCTCCTTCGCCATAGCGCCGTCGAGTGCTCAGCCTTCAGCGTCAGCTGCACAGACTCCCGTTGACCCACCATCCATTTTTGCTGCGCATCACGTCCCAGAGGACCAGGTGGGTGCTGCAAAAGAGGCTATACGCCAGGCGGGCATTATGATGGAGAAGATGAAGATGGTGCGGGAAGCCAGCCAAGCTGCCTATGATGCCAGCTCCGCTCTCCAGAGCAACGTCCAGGTTAGCAGATCGTCAACTGACTCTTCTGGCTTGTTCTGTTAGGATATGGTACCTGAAAACTTTCTTTCCAAGAACCTTTGCATCTGTCTGCGTCTTGCATCTGTACACCCACTGGGTGTTTTGATTTGTCACTGAACAGACTCGCACTTTGAGCTGATAATGTTGTTATCGATTGAATCTTTTGACCAGTGGGGGCACGCTGAGTGCACCCACTGGGTGTAGTCCCCGAGACCATAATTGACTGCAGGCAGTCGACTGTGGTCTGAGCATCGGTATTTCTTCACTCGGCCTGGACGGACCATGACGAGTGGAACCTGAACCAGTGGGGGCACGCTGAGTGCACCACTGGGTGTAGTCTCCGAGTGGACTGACTTGCTCTTTGGTTGCAGAAATCTTGTGATCTTGGCGCTTGTTTTGCTGACCTGGAGAAGCAGCAGATTCAACTCAACCTCGATCTAGAGTTGGCCAAGACAGATCTGCAGAAAGCCAAGGATGACGCCGCTGGTAAGAAAGACTTGTCGACTGATTTATCCCTGAACCGGATTTCATTCTGCTTTTTCTAAACCAAGCATTATTTCTCCCAGAGAAACTGAACCAAGCTTTGGTGAAAAAGGATCAAGATCTGGCGGCCGCGCAGAAAAAAGCTGATGAGAAAACCGCTCTAGCCGAACAGAAGTTGTCTTCAGTCGGCAAATTGGAGGAAGAAAACGCCAAGCTAAAAGCTGCTCTGGACGAAGCCAATAAGGAAGCAACTCGCCTGAAGAAGGACAAGGACAATCTGAACGAGAAGATGGAAAGCATTGCTCGCAGGAGGAACGATCTGGAGAGTTATATGGGAAGCCTTGCTAAGAAGTTGTTCGTCATGCTTGAAGGTATTTTCTTTGATCCGACTGGTTTGTTCCTGTCGACTCGACATATAACCATTGACTCACCCTTGAACTGTGCATGCAGAGTTTTGCCGGGACTTCGAGGAAGAGACTAGGCGAATTGAACCAAGCTTGGACCCCATCAACTCTCCAGTGAAGGATGAAGCTGCCATGAACGTGCTCCGACTGGAATCTCGTCGCTGGTGTTGTTGATTATCTCGCCCGATTGAAAGTCGCAATGTCGCGGATTGACACAACTCTCTGGCCCATGGCAACGCTACAGAATGACCTCGAGTCTCTAATGGCTCAGCTCAATGAAGTTCCCAGTCGAATTCAAGAATGGAAGAAGTCCTCTGCCCGGTGCGGCGCTGATGTGGCTCTATCTCTGGTTCGCGTCCACTGCCGGGAAGTGTGGGAAGAGAAGCTGACAGCGATCAAGGTTGCTAACACCAAGAGGCATGACTTCCAGTCCTTCATGGAGACCTTCATTGCTGCCGCCACTCGGATTCCTGACGGAATCGACCTGGACGAATTCGTCGAGCCTGCCAGCCCTCCTCCTACGGAGTGAACAAACTTTTATGCCTTGCCTTGAATTTGCCTCGGAATGCCGAGTGATTTTGTAATCGTTAAACTTCTTCGGGCTGAACGCCCGAGTACTTTGATCCGTGGTCTTCAACATTAGGGTTTATCTGAACTTGATTTATCTCTGAATATGCTTGCATTTGCCTTTGAGTGGAATTTGTTCTCCACACGGAATAATCTTTGTGCTTGAGATGCAGCTCTGAGGTGGATACTCCAGTCGACCTGCACCTCGTCATCCTTGCGGATAAGGGTGGAGCGCACGTTGTACTTGTGGCGCAGCTCCGAAGGAGAAGGTTGAAGTCGACCTGCACCTCGTCGTCCTTGCGGATAGGGATGGAGCACACGTTGTACTTGTGACGCAGCTCTGAAGGAGAAGGTTGCAGTCGACCTGCACCTCGTCGTCCTTGCGGACAGGGATGGAGCGCACGTTGTACTTGTGCGCAGCTCCGAAGGAGAAGGTTGCAGTCGACCTGCACCTCGTCGTCCTTGCGGATAGGGATGGGCTTCGAACTTAGGCGAGTACTGGACTGCAGCTAAGCCTCCGAGTGGGAGGGTTGCTCACCACTCGGTGGGATTTTTCAAACTTAGGCGAGTACTGGACTGCAGCTAAGCCCCCGAGTGGGAGGGTTGCTGACCACTCGGTAGGATTTTTCAAACTTAGGAGAGTACTGGACAGCAGCTAAGCCCCCGAGTGGGAGGGTTGCTCACCACTCGGTAGGATTTTTCAAACTTAGGCGAGTACTGGACTGCAGCTAAGCCCCCGAGTGGGAGGGTTGCTCACCACTCGGTAGGATTTTTCAAACTTAGGCGAGTACTGGACT
>NC_057808.1:424084738-424086036 GCF_018294505.1 Triticum aestivum | reverse complement strand
CACCACTCGATAGGATTTTTCAAACATAGGCGAGAACTGGACTGCAGCTAACCCCCGAGTGGGAGGGTTGCTCAGCACTCGGTAGGATTTTTCAAACTTAGGCGAGTGCTGGACTACAGCTAAGCCCCCGAGTGGGAGGCTTGCTCACCACTCGGTAGGATTTTTCAAACTTAGGCGAGCACTGGACTGCAGCTAAGCCCCCGAGTGGGAGGGTTGCTCACCACTCGGTAGGATTTTTCGAACTTAGGCGAGCACTGGACTGCAGCTAAGCCCCCGAGTGAGAGGCTTGCTCATCACTCGGTAGGATTTTTCGAACTTAGGCGAGCACTGGACTGCAGCTAAGCCCCCGAGTGAGAGGCTTGCTCATCACTCGGTAGGATTTTTCGAACTTAGGCGAGCACTGGACTGCAGCTAAGCCCCCGGCTGGGAGGCTTGCTCACCACTCGATAGGATTTTTCAAACATAGGCGAGAACTGGACTGCAGCTAAGCCCCCGAGTGGGAGGGTTGCTCACCACTCGGTAGGATTTTTCGAACTTAGGCGAGTGCTGGACTACAGCTAAGCCCCCGAGTGGGAGGCTTGCTCACCACTCAGTAGGATTTTTCAAACTTAGGCGAGCACTGGACTGCAGCTAAGCCCCCGAGTGGGAGGGTTGCTCATCACTCGGTAGGATTTTTCAAACTTTTGCGAGTTCTGGACTGCAGGTAAGCCCCCGAGTGGAGGGTTTCTCACCACTCGGTAGGATTTTTCAAATTAGGCGAGTACTGGACTGCAGCTAAGCCCCCGAGTGGGAGGGTTGCTCACCACTCGGTAGGATTTTTCAAACTTAGGCGAGTACTGGACTGCAGCTAAGCCCCCGAGTGGGAGGGTTGCTCACAATTCGGTAGGATTTTTCAAACTTAGGTGAGTAGTGGACTGCAGCTAAGCCCCCGAGTGGGAGGGTTGCTCACCACTCAGTAGGATTTTTCGAACATAGGCGAGCACTGGACTGCAGCTAAGCCCCCGACTGAGAGGCTTGCTCATCACTCGGTAGGATTTTTCAAACTTATGCGAGTGGGAGGGTTGCTCACCACTCGGTTGGATTTTTCAAACATCGGCGAGCACTGGACTGCAGCTAAGCCCCCGACTGGGAGGCTTGCTCAACACTCGGTAGTATTTTTCAAACTTAGGCGAGAACTGGACTGCAGCTAAGCCCCCAAGTGGGAGGGTTGCTCACCACCCGGTAGGATTTTTTGAACTTAGGCGAGCACTGGACTGCAGCTAAGCCCCCGAGTGAGAGGCTTGCTCATCACTCGGTAG
>NC_057808.1:424082316-424083188 GCF_018294505.1 Triticum aestivum | reverse complement strand
GGATTTTTCGAACTTAGGCGAGCACTGGACTGCTGCTAAGCCCCCGAGTGAGAGCTTGCTCATCACTCGGTAGGATTTTTCAAACTTAGGCGAGTACTGGACTGCAGCTAAGCCCCCGAGTGGGAGGGTTGCTCACCACTCGGTAGGATTTTTCAAACTTAGGCGAGTACTGGACTGCAGCTAGGCCCCCGAGTGGGAGGGTTGCTCATCACTCCGTAGGATTTTTCAAACTTAGGCGACTACTGGACTGCAGGTAAGCCCCCCGTGTGGGAGGCTTGCTCACCACTTGGTAGGATTTTTAAACTTAGGCGAGTACTGGACAGCAGTTAAGCCCCCGAGTGGAAGGGTTGCTCACCACTCGGTAGGATTTTTCAAACTTAGGCGAGTACTGCACTGCAGCGAAGCCCCCGAGTGGGAGGCTTGCTCACCACTCGGTAGGATTTCTCAAAGTTAGGCGACTACTGGACTGCAGCTAAGCCCCCGAGTGGGAGGTTGCTCACCACTCGGTAGGATTTTTCAAACTTAGGCTAGTACTGGACTGCACCTAAGCCCCCGAGTGGGAGGGTTGCTCACCACTCGGTATGATTTTTCAAACTTATGTGAGTACAGGACTGCAGCTAAGCCCCCGAGTGGGAGGATTGCTCACCACTCGGTAGGATTTTTCGAACTTAGGTGAGTACTGGACTGCAGCTATGCCCCCGACTGAGAGGTTTGCCCATCACTCGGTAGGATTTTTCAAACTTCGGCGAGTACTGGACTGCAGCTAAGCCCCCGACTGAGAGGTTTGCCCACCACTCGGTAGGATTTTTCAAACTTAGGCGAGTACTGGACTGCAGCTAAGCCCCCGAGTGGGAGGGTTGCTCACCACTCGG
>NC_057808.1:424079558-424080481 GCF_018294505.1 Triticum aestivum | reverse complement strand
GCGAGTACTGGACTGCAGCTAAGCCCCCGAGTGGGAGGGTTGCTCACCACTCGGTAGGATTTTTCAAACTTAGGCGACTACTGGACTGCAGCTAAGCCCCCGAGTGGGAGGCTTGCTCACCACTTGGTAGGATTTTTCAAACTTAGGCGAGTATTGGACTGCAGTTAAGCCCCCGAGTGGAAGGGTTGCTCACCACTCGGTAGGATTTTTCAAACTTAGGCGAGTACTGCACTGCAGCGAAGCCCCCGAGTGGGAGGCTTGCTCACCACTCGGTAGGATTTTTCAAACTTAGGCGACTACTGGACTGCAGCTAAGCCCCCGAGTGGGAGGGTTGCTCACCACTCGGTAGGATTTTTCAAACTTAGGCGAGTACTGGACTGCAGCTAGGCCCCAAGTGGGAGGGTTGCTCATCACTCCGTAGGATTTTTCAAACTTAGGCAACTACTGGACTGCAGGTAAGCCCCCCGTGTGGGAGGCTTGCTCACCACTTGGTAGGATTTTTCAAACTTAGGCGAGTACTAGACTGCAGTTAAGCCCCCGAGTGGAAGGGTTGCTCACCACTCGGTAGGATTTTTCAAACTTAGCCGAGTACTGCACTGCAGCGAAGCCCCCGAGTGGGAGGCTTGCTCACCACTCTGTAGGATTTCTCAAACTTAGGCGACTACTGGACTGCAGCTAAGCCCCCGAGTGGGAGGTTGCTCACCACTCGGTAGGATTTTTCAAACTTAGGCTAGTACTGGACTGCACCTAAGCCCCCGAGTGGGAGGGTTGCTCACCACTCGGTAGGATTTTTCAAACTTATGTGAGTACAGGACTGCAGCTAAGCCCCCGAGTGGGAGGGTTGCTCACCACTCGGTAGGATTTTTCGAACTTAGGTGAGTACTGGACTGCAGCTAAGCCCCCGACTGAGAGGTTTGCCCATC
>NC_057808.1:424078652-424079335 GCF_018294505.1 Triticum aestivum | reverse complement strand
GTGGGAGGGTTGCTCACCATTCGGTAGGATTTTTCAAACTTAGGCGAGTAGTGGAGTCCAGCTAAGCCCCCGAGTTGGAGGGTTGCTCACCACTCGGTAGGATTTTTCAAACATAGGTGAGCACTGGACTGCAGCTAAGCCCCCGACTGAGAGGCTTGCTCATCACTCGGTAGGATTTTTCAAACTTATGCGAGTGGGAGGGTTGCTCACCACTCGGTAGGATTTTTCAAACTTAGGCGAGTACTGTACTTCAGCTAAGCCCCCGACTGAGAGGTTTGCTCATCACTCGGTAGGATTTTTCGAACTTAGGCGAGTACTGGACTGCAGCTAAGCCTCCGAGTGGGAGGCTTGCTCACCACTCGGTAGGATTTTTGAACTTAAGCGAGTACTGGACTGTAGCGAAGCCTCCGAGTGTGAGACTTGCTCATCACTCGGTAGGATTTTTCAAACTTAGGCGAGTACTGGACTGCAGCTAAGCCCCCGAGTGGGAGGGTTGCTCACCACTCGGTAGGATTTTTCAAACTTAGGCGAGTACTGCACTGCAGCGAAGCCCCCGAGTGGGAGGCTTGCTCACCACTCGGTAGGATTTTTCAAACTTAGGCGACTACTGGACTGCAGCTAAGCCCCTGAGTGGGAGGTTGCTCACCACTCGGTAGGATTTTTCAAACTTAGGCGAGTACTGG
>NC_057808.1:424077605-424078642 GCF_018294505.1 Triticum aestivum | reverse complement strand
GTAGGATTTTTCGATCTTAGGCGAGGACTGGACTGCAGCTAAGCCCCCGAGTGAGAGCTTGCTCATCACTCGGTAGGATTTTTCAAACTTAGTCGAGTACTTGACTGCAGCTAAGCCCCCGAGTGGGAGGATTCCTCACCACTCGGTAGGATTTTTCGAACTTAGGCGAGCACTGGACTGCAGCTAAGCCCCCGACTGAGAGGTTTGCTCATCACCTGGCAGGATTTTTCAAACTTAGGCGAGTTCTGGACTGCAGCTAAGCCCCCGAGTGGGAGGGTTGCTCACCACTCGGTAGGATTTTTCAAACTTAGGCGAGTACTAGACTGCAGCTAAGCCCCCGAGTGGGAGGGTTGCTCACCACTCGGTAGGATTTTTTAAACTTAGGCGAGTACTGGATTGCAGCTAAGCCCCCGAGTGGGAGGCTTGCTCACCACTCGGTAGGATTTTTCGAACTTAAGCGAGTACTGGACTGCAGCGAAGCCCCCGAGTGTGAGACTTGCTCATCACTCGGTAGGATTTTTCAAACTTAGGCGAGTACTGGACTGCAGTTAATCCCCCGAGTGGAAGGGTTGCTCACCACTCGGTAGGATTTTTCAAACTTAGGCGAGTACTGCACTGAAGCGAAGCCCCCGGGTGGGAGGCTTGCTCACCACTTGGTAGGATTTTTCAAACTTAGGCGACTACTAGACTACAGCTAAGCCCCCGAGTGGGAGGTTGCTCACCACTCGGTAGCATTTTTCAAACTTAGGCAAGTACTAGACTCCAGCTAAGCCCCCGAGTGGGAGGGTTGCTCACCACTCGGTAGGATTTTTCAAACTTAGGCGAGTACTGGACTGCAGCTAAGCCCCCGAGTGGGAGGGTTGCTCACCACTCGGTAGGATTTTTCGAACTTAGGCGAGCACTGGACTGCAGCTAAGCCCCCGAGTGAGAGCTTGCTCATCACTCGGTAGGATTTTTCAAACTTAGGCGAGTACTGGACTGCAGCTAAGCCCCCGAGTGGGAGGGTTGCTCACCACTTGGTAGGATTTTTCAAACTT
>NC_057808.1:424074912-424075456 GCF_018294505.1 Triticum aestivum | reverse complement strand
AACATAGGCGAGTGCTGGACTGCAGCTAAGCCCCCGAGTGGGAGGGTTGCTCACCACTCGGTAGGATTTTTCAAACTTAGGCGAGTACTTGACTGCAGCTACGCCCCCGAGTGGGAGGATTCCTCACCACTCGGTAGGATTTTTCGAACTTAGGCGAGCACTGGACTGCAGCTAAGCCCCCGACTGAGAGGTTTGCTCATCACTTGGTAGGATTTTTCAAACTTAGGCGAGTTCTGGACTGCAGCTAAGCCCCCGAGTGGGAGGGTTGCTCACCACTCGGTAGGATTTTTCAAACTTAGGCGAGTACTGGACTGCAGCTAAGCCCCCGAGTGGGAGGGTTGCTCACCACTCGGTAGGATTTTTCAAACTTAGGCGAGTACTGGACTGCAGCTAAGCCCCCGAGTGGGAGGGTTGCTCACCATTCGGTAGGATTTTTCAAACTTAGCCGAGTAGTGGACTCCAGCTAAGCACCCGAGTGGGAGGGTTGCTCACAACTCGGTAGGATTTTTCAAACATAGGCGAGCACTGGACTGCAGCTAAGCCC
>NC_057808.1:424072066-424072596 GCF_018294505.1 Triticum aestivum | reverse complement strand
GCTAAGCCTCCGAGTGGGAGGCTTGCTCACCACTCGGTAGGATTTTTGAACTTAAGCGAGTACTGGACTGCAGCGAAGCCCCCGAGTGTGAGACTTGCTCATCACTCGGTAGGAATTTTCAAACTTAGGCGAGTACTGGACTGCAGCTAAGCCCCCGAGTGGGAGGGTTTCTCACCACTCGGTAAGATTTTTCAAACTTATGCGAGTACTGGACTGCAGCTAAGCCCCCGAGTGGGAGGGTTGCTCACCACTCGGTAGGATTTTTCGAACTTAGGCGAGCACTGGACTGCAGCTAAGCCCCCGAGTGAGAGCCTGCTCATCACTCGGTAGGATTTTTCAAACATAGGCGAGTGCTGGACTGCAGCTAAGCCCCCGAGTGGGAGGGTTGCTCACCACTCGGTAGGATTTTTCAAACTTAGGCGAGTACTTGACTGCAGCTACGCCCCCGAGTGGGAGGATTCCTCACCACTCGGTAGGATTTTTCGAACTTAGGCGAGCACTGGACTGCAGCTAAGCCCCCGACTGAGAGG
>NC_057808.1:424070864-424072056 GCF_018294505.1 Triticum aestivum | reverse complement strand
CCAAGTGGGAGGGTTGCTCACAACTCGGTAGGATTTTTCGAACTTAGGCGAGGACTGGACTGCAGCTAAGCCCCCGAGTGAGAGCTTGCTCATCACTCGGTAGGATTTTTCAAACTTAGTCGAGTACTTGACTGCAGCTAAGCCCCCGAGTGGGAGGATTCCTCACCACTCGGTAGGATTTTTCGAACTTAGGCGAGCACTGGACTGCAGCTAAGCCCCCGACTGAGAGGTTTGCTCATCACTTGGCAGGATTTTTCAAACTTAGGCGAGTTCTGGACTGCAGCTAAGCCCCCGAGTGGGAGGGTTGCTCACCACTCGGTAGGATTTTTCAAACTTAGGCGAGTACTAGACTGCAGCTAAGCCCCCGAGTGGGAGGGTTGCTCACCACTCGGTAGGATTTTCCAAACTTAGGCGAGTACTGGATTGCAGCTAAGCCCCCGAGTGGGAGGCTTGCTCACCACTCGGTAGGATTTTTCGAACTTAAGCGAGTACTGGACTGCAGCGAAGCCCCCGAGTGTGAGACTTGCTCATCACTCGGTAGGATTTTTCAAACTTAGGCGAGTACTGGACTGCAGCTAGGCCCCCGAGTGGGAGGGTTGCTCATCACTCCGTAGGATTTTTCAAACTTAGGCGACTACTGGACTGCAGGTAAGCCCCCCGAGTGGGAGGCTTGCTCACCACTTGGTAGGATTTTTCAAACTTAGGCGAGTACTGGACTGCAGTTAAGCCCCCGAGTGGAAGGGTTGCTCACCACTCGGTAGGATTTTTCAAACTTAGGCGAGTACTGCACTGCAGCGAAGCCCCCGAGTGGGAGGCTTGCTCACCACTCGGTAAGATTTCTGAAACTTAGGCGACTACTGGACTGCAGCTAAGCCCCCGAGTGGGAGGTTGCTCACCACTCGGTAGGATTTTTCAAACTTAGGCTAGTACTGGACTGCACCTAAGCCCCCGAGTGGGAGGGTTGCTCACCACTCGGTAGGATTTTTCAAACTTATGTGAGTACATGACTGCAGCTAAGCCCCCGAGTGGGAGGGTTGCTCACCACTCGGTAGGATTTTTCGAACTTAGGTGAGTACTGGACTGCAGCTAAGCCCCCGACTGAGAGGTTTGCCCATCACTCGGTAGGATTTTTCAAACTTCGGCGAGTACTGGACTGCAGCTAAGCCCCCGACTGAGAGGTTTGCCCATCACT
>NC_057808.1:424070450-424070854 GCF_018294505.1 Triticum aestivum | reverse complement strand
GTGGGAGGCTTGCTCACCACTTGGTAGGATTTTTCAAACTTAGGCGACTACTAGACTACAGCTAAGCCCCCGAGTGGGAGGTTGCTCACCACTCGGTAGCATTTTTCAAACTTAGGCAAGTACTAGACTCCAGCTAAGCCCCCGAGTGGGAGGGTTGCTCACCACTCGGTAGGATTTTTCAAACTTAGGCGAGTACTGGACTGCAGCTAAGCCCCCGAGTGGGAGGGTTGCTCACCACTCGGTAGGATTTTTCGAACTTAGGCGAGCACTGGACTGCAGCTAAGCCCCCGAGTGAGAGCTTGCTCATCACTCGGTAGGATTTTTCAAACTTAGGCGAGTACTGGACTGCAGCTAAGCCCCCGAGTGGGAGGGTTGCTCACCACTCGGTAGGATTTTTCAAACTT
>NC_057808.1:424069904-424070440 GCF_018294505.1 Triticum aestivum | reverse complement strand
GTGGGAGGGTTGCTCACCACTCGGTAGGATTTTTCGAACTTAGGCGAGCACTGGACTGCAGCTAAGCCCCCGAGTGAGAGCTTGCTCATCACTCGGTAGGATTTTTCAAACTTAGGCGAGTACTGGACTGCAGGTAAGCCCCCGAGTGGGAGGGTTGCTCACCACTCGGTTGGATTTTTCAAACTTAGGCGAGTACTGGACTGCAGCTAAGCCCCCGAGTGGGAGGGTTGCTCATCACTCGGTAGGATTTTTCAAACTTAAGCGAGTACTAGACTGCAGCTAAGCCCCCGAGTGGGAGGGTTGCTCACCACTCGGTAGGATTTTTCAAATTAGACGAGTACTTGACTGTAGCTAAGCCGCCGAGTGGGTGGGTTGCTCACCACTCGGTAGGATTTTTTGAACTTAGGTGAGTACTGGACTGCAGCTAAGCCGCCGACTGAGAGGCTTGCTCATCACTCGGTAGGATTTTTCAAACTTAGGCGAGTACTGGACATCAGCTAAGCCCTGGAGTGGGAGGGTTGCTCACAATTTGGTAG
>NC_057808.1:424068501-424069773 GCF_018294505.1 Triticum aestivum | reverse complement strand
GCGAGTACTGGACTGCAGCTAAGCCCCCGAGTGGGAGGGTTGCTCACCACTCGGTAGGATTTTTCAAACTTAGGCGACTACTGGACTGCAGCTAAGCCCCCGAGTGGGAGGCTTGCTCACCACTTGGTAGGATTTTTCAAACTTAGGCGAGTATTGGACTGCAGTTAAGCCCCCGAGTGGAAGGGTTGCTCACCACTCGGTAGGATTTTTCAAACTTAGGCGAGTACTGCACTGCAGCGAAGCCCCCGAGTGGGAGGCTTGCTCACCACTCGGTAGGATTTTTCAAACTTAGGCGACTACTGGACTGCAGCTAAGCCCCCGAGTGGGAGGGTTGCTCACCACTCGGTAGGATTTTTCAAACTTAGGCGAGTACTGGACTGCAGCTAGGCCCCAAGTGGGAGGGTTGCTCATCACTCCGTAGGATTTTTCAAACTTAGGCAACTACTGGACTGCAGGTAAGCCCCCCGTGTGGGAGGCTTGCTCACCACTTGGTAGGATTTTTCAAACTTAGGCGAGTACTAGACTGCAGTTAAGCCCCCGAGTGGAAGGGTTGCTCACCACTCGGTAGGATTTTTCAAACTTAGCCGAGTACTGCACTGCAGCGAAGCCCCCGAGTGGGAGGCTTGCTCACCACTCTGTAGGATTTCTCAAACTTAGGCGACTACTGGACTGCAGCTAAGCCCCCGAGTGGGAGGTTGCTCA
The DNA here is from genome assembly GCF_018294505.1 of Triticum aestivum. Lineage (NCBI taxonomy): Eukaryota > Viridiplantae > Streptophyta > Magnoliopsida > Poales > Poaceae > Triticum > Triticum aestivum. Next base: position 424,069,071 of record NC_057808.1, on the reverse strand, counting down.
CCACTCGGTAGGATTTTTCAAACTTAGGCTAGTACTGGACTGCACCTAAGCCCCCGAGTGGGAGGGTTGCTCACCACTCGGTAGGATTTTTCAAACTTATGTGAGTACAGGACTGCAGCTAAGCCCCCGAGTGGGAGGGTTGCTCACCACTCGGTAGGATTTTTCGAACTTAGGTGAGTACTGGACTGCAGCTAAGCCCCCGACTGAGAGGTTTGCCCATCACTCGGTAGGATTTTTCAAACTTCGGCGAGTACTGGACTGCAGCTAAGCCCCCGACTGAGAGGTTTGCCCATCACTCGGTAGGATTTTTCAAACTTAGGCGAGTACTGGACTGCATCTAAGCCCCCGAGTGGGAGGGTTGCTCACCACTCGGTAGGATTTTTCAAACTTAGGCGAGTACTGGACTGCAGCTAAGCCCCCGAGTGGGAGGTTTGCTCACCACTCGGTAGGATTTTTCGAACTTAGGCGAGCACTGGACTGCTGCTAAGCCCCCGAGTGAGAGCTTGCTCATCACTCGGTAGGATTTTTCAAACTTAGGCGAGTACTGGACTGCAGCTAAGCCCCCGAGTG
>NC_057808.1:424067959-424068454 GCF_018294505.1 Triticum aestivum | reverse complement strand
AACTTAGGCGAGTATTGGACTGCAGCTAAGCCCCCGAGTGGGAGGGTAGCTCACCACTCGGTAGGATTTTTCAAACTTAGGAGAGTACTGGACTGCAGCTAAGCCCCCGAGTGGGAGGGTTGCTCACCACTCGGTATGATTTTTCAAACTTAGGCGAGCACTGGACTGCAGCTAAGCCCCCGACTGAGAGGCTTGCTCACCACTCGGTAGGATTTTTCAAACTTAGGCGAGTACTGGACTGCAGCTAAGCCCCCGAGTGGGAGGGTTGCTCACCACTCGGTAGGATTTTTCGAACTTAGGCGAGTACTCGACTGCAGCTAGGCCCCCGAGTAGGAGGGTTGCTCACCACTCGGTAGGATTTTTCAAAATTAGGCGAGTACTGGACCGCAGCTAAGCCCGAGAGTGAGAGAGTTGCTCATCACCCGGTAGGATTTTTCATACTTAGGCGATTACTGGAATTCAGCTAAGACCCCGAGTGAGAGACTTGCTCATCAC
>NC_057808.1:423975532-424005142 GCF_018294505.1 Triticum aestivum | reverse complement strand
TGGACTGCAGCTAAGCCCTCGAGTGGGAGGCTTGCTCACCACTCGGTAGGATTTTTCAAACTTAGGCGAGTACTGTACTGCAGCTAAGCCCCCGAGTGAGAGGCTTGCTCACCACTCGGTAGGATTTTTCAAACTTAGGCGAAAAGGATTCGCGACTAAGCCCCCGAGTGAGAGGCTTGCTCATCACTCGGCAGGATTTTTCAAACTTAGGCGAAACGGATTCGCGGCTAAGTCACCCACTGGGGGATTTGAGACGCAAACAAAAGCAACAACAATCGTTTAAGAAGACTGTAAAGCTCTTTTCTTTGATAAACAAACTACAAAGGTATTTCTTATTACATCTCATCAGAATGAGTACTTAAGTATGAAAGGGGCGGAGCAGCTCCGCATTCCAAGCCCGTGGCTCGTCTTTCTGATGCTCGACATTGTAAAGATGATATGCCCCATTGTGGAGAACTTTGGTGATGAGAAGGGACCTTCCCAAGCAGGAGCGAGCTTGTGTGGTTTCTGCTGATCCACTCGAAGAACCAAGTCTCCCTCTTGAAAGGCTCGACCCCTCATGTTTCTGGCGTGGAATCGACGCAAGTCTTGCTGATAAATGGTCGACCGGATTAGGGCCATCTCTCTTTCCTCTTCTAGGAGATCGACTGCGTCCTGCCAGGCCTGTTCTGCTTCATCTTCAGAGAAAAGCTCGACTCGGGGGCATTGTGAAGCAATTCATTCGGTAGAACAGCTTCAGCTTCATAGACCAAGAAAAATGGAGTTCGGCCAGTCGACCGATTGGGAGTTGTCCTCAATCCCCAAAGAACTGATGGAAGTTCACGCATCAGTCGGGGTTTCAGTCCTTTCAGCATCAAGCCATTTGCTCTTTCCGCTTGTCCATTCGACTGGGGGTGGGCGACTGAAGCATAGTCGACTCATGTGCCTTGGGAAGCACAGAAGGCTCTGAACTCATCAGAATCGAAGTTCGACCCGTTGTCAGTGATGATGCTGTGCGGAACTCCATATCTGAATGTCAATTCTCTGATGAAGCTGACGGCAGTACTGGCTTCAAGATTCTTGATAGGCTTGGCTTCAATCCATTTGGTAAACTTGTCGACTGCTACAAGCACATGAGTGAAGCCGCTCCTACCAGTCCTCAGGGGTCCAACCATATCCAATCCCCAAACAGCAAAGGGCCAGACGAGTGGAATGGTCTTCAGGGCTGACGCAGGCTTGCGGGACATATTGGAGTAAAACTGGCAGCCTTCACATTTGTCGACTATATCTTTCGCCATTTCATTTGCTCGTGGCCAATAAAATCCAGCTCGGTATGCTTTGGCCACAATGGTCCGAGAGGACGCATGGTGGCCACAGGTCCCCAAGTGGATGTCGTTGAGGATCACTCGACCTTCTTCTGGTGTTATACATTTCCGGCTGACTCCGGTTACGCTTTCTCTGAACAGCTGTCCTCTTATCACAGTAAAGGCTTTGGATCGACGGACGATCTATCGAGCCTCTTCTTCATCCTCTGGGAGTTTCTTCCTAAGGATATACGCAATGTATGGCACTCTCTAGTCAGGAGTGATGACCAAAACTTCCATAATCAGGTCGACCATGGCTGGGACTTCGACTTCAGTCGGATCTGTGGCACTCTTAGGCTGCGGGGGCTCTTCTGTGAAAGGATCTTCTTGAACTGAAGGTGTATGAATGTGTTCCAAAAACACATTGCTGGGAATGGCTTCCCTCTTGGAACCTATCTTCGCCAGATCATCGGCTGCTTGATTTTTTAGTCGGGGTATATGATGGAGCTCTAACCCCTCAAACTTCTTTTCCAACTTCCTCACTTCATTACAGTAACCAGTCATAGCTGGGCTTCTGACCTCCCACTCCTTCATCACTTGATTGAATACGAAATCTGAGTCGCCGTAGACCATGAGGCGACGGACGCCGAGTGAAATGGCCCTACGTAACCCATATAAGAGTGCTTCATATTCCGCTTCGTTATTGGAGGAATCAAAGTGAATCTGGAGAACATATCTGAGCTTGTCTCCTCGGGGGGATACCAGTACCACTCCAGCACCGGAACCATTCAGCATCTTGGAGCCATCAAAGAACATGGTCCAGTGCTCCGAGTGAACTTGAGTTGGCAGTTGCTGTTCGATCCACTCGGCAAGGAAATCTGCTATTGCTTGGGACTTGATAGCTTTCTTTGCCTCAAACTTGATATCCAAGGGAAGGAGTTCAATCGCCCACTTTGCCACTCGACCAGTTGCATCTCTGTTGTTCAGAATCTCTGATAATGGAGCGTCGCTGAAGACTGTAATAGAGTGGTCAGAGAAATAGTGTGCAACCTTCTTTGTGGTCATATAAATCCCATAAACAAGCTTCTGATAATGTGGATATCTTTGCTTTGACGGAGTCAGAACTTCAGAAACATAATATACTGGGCGCTGAACCTTATAGGCTTTTCCTTCTTCTTCCCGCTCGACCGTAAGTACTGTACTGACAACTTGTCCAGTGGCTGCAATGTAAAGCAGTAAAGGCTCTTTGCTGATTGGGGCAACAAGCACCGACTGGGTGGAAAGCAGGGCTTTGAGCTCTACAAACGCTGCATCAGCTTCAGGAGTCCACTCGAACTTATCAGACTTTTTCATCAGTCGGTAAAGAGGCAATGCCTTTTCACCGAGGCGAGAAATGAATCGACTTAGGGTGGCCAAACAACCAGTAAGCTTCTGGACATCGTGTACACGCACAGGGCATTTCATCCGGAGTATGGCACCAACTTTCTCTGGATTAGCGTCGATCCCTTGAAACGAGGAAACCGAGTAATTTTCTACCCGGAACACCAAATGTGCACTTTGATGGATTAAGTTTGATATCATACCTTCTGAGGTTGGCAAAAGTTTCAGCAAGGTCAGCCAGCAGGTCGGAACTTTTACGTGACTTGACCACAATGTCATCCATGTATGCTTCCACATTCCGACTGATTTGAGTGAGTAAACACTTCTGAATCATCCTCATGAATGTGGCTCCAGCGTTCTTCAAGCCGAATGGCATGGTGACATAACAGAAGCACCCAAATGGAGTGATGAAAGCTGTTTTTATCTCATCGGGTCCATACAGTCGGATCTGATGATACCCGGAATAAGCGTCCAAAAAGGACAAGCGCTCGCACCCCGCAGTCGAGTCTACTATTTGGTCGATGCGGGGGAGAGGAAAGTGATCTTTCGGGCAGGCTCGATTGATATGCTTGAAGTCAATGCACATGCGAAGTGAGTCGTCCTTCTTGGGGACCATGACAACATTGGCTAGCCACTCGGAGTGGTAAATCTCTCGGATAAAATCAGCTGCTAGGAGCCGAGCCACTTCTTCACCAATTGCTTTTATCTTCTGTACGACGGACCGTCGAAGATGTTTTTGACTGGTTTCACTTTTGGGTCGACTCGCAAACGGTGCTCAGCCAGCCCCCTGGGAACACCCGGCATGTTAGAAGGTTTCCATGCAAAGATGTCCCAGTTCTCACTGAGGAACTGGATGAGCGCTTCTTCCTATTTGGAGTCGAGTGTTGTCGAAATGTCGGAGCAGCATTTGGATCGGTCGGGTGAATATGAATCGGCTTCGTTTCACTAGACGACTGAAATGCAGAATCTATGGCAGGTTTCTTAGCTCGCAACAAATCACTCGGATCTGCATTATTTTGCTATTCCTGGAATTCCAGTACTGCCATTTGTGCATCGGCGATCTTTGAGCCCTTCTGGAAGCACTCTTCTGCCTTCTTCCGATTGCTAGTGATATTGATCACTCCTTTAGGACCAGGCATCTTCAATTTGAGGTACACGTAACATGGTCGAGCCATAAAACATGCATAAGCCGGCCTGCCCAGAATAGCATGATAAGCACTCTGGAAATCCATGACTTCAAACGTCAACTTTTCTTTGCGGTAATTCTTGGAATCATCGAAAACCACATCGAGGGCGATCTGGCCGAGTGACTCAGCCTTCTTGCCAGGAATAACTCCATGGAAACTCATATTGCTTTCACTGAGTCTGAACATCGGAATGCCCATTCCCTTCAAGGTCTCCACATACAGTATATTCAGGCCACTGCCACCATCCATCCGAACCTTAGTCAACCGAGTGCCTTCGATGACTGGGTCGACCACCAACGCTTGCCTCCCAGGGGTGGCTATGTGCGCTGGGTGATCAGACTGGTCGAATGTAATGGCAGTCTGAGACCACTTCAAATAACTGGGTGTCGCCGGAGCGACCATGTTCACTTCTCTGTTGATGACTTTCAGTCGACTTTTGCTCTCAACATCAGCAAAAATCATCAGAGTGGAATTGACGAGGGGGTAACCATCATCATCCTCTTCCTTATCCTCAACTTTGTCCGACTCTTTCTCCTTCTCTTTGGGCTGTTTCTCTCGGAACTGCTGGATTAGGAGCCGACACTGTCGAGTGATATGTTTCAGGAAAATGAGATTACCCTCCTCATCTTTTTTGGTGTGAATGTGGCATGGTAAATCCAACACATCATTTTCATCTTGATCTTTTACTTTCTTGGGGTTCCATGGCCCTTTGGGCTTCCCCTTGAACTTTCCTTGAGTCGCGGCTAAGGCTTCTCCGGGAGCAGCTGGCTCGGCTTTGCGCTTCTGCTTCCGACTGGAGTTCCCTCCTCTAGTTTCGTGGGCGACTGTGTTGTGCTTGCCACTCCGGAGCCGATCCTCCTCTTCACCATTAGCATACTTGGTGGCAATTTCCATCATTCGAGTCAGAGACATATCTCCGGTCCGACCGAACTTCAGATTCAATTCTCGATACTTGACACCTTCCTTGAAGGCACAAACTGCTTGGTGATCTGACACATTCTCCACCATGTGGTGCAACGTGATCCATCTCTGGATATAATCCCTCAAAGTTTCATTCGGCTTCTGCACACAAGATTGCAGCTCTGTTAGCCCTGCTGGCCGTTTGCATGTACCTTCAAATGTTCTAACAAACACTCAAGCAAGCTCTTCCCAACTATAAATGCTGTCGGGCGCTAACTGATTCAACCACGCTCTCGCCGAGCCCTCCAACATCAGAGGAAGGTGCTTCATGGCCACTTCATCATTGCCACCACCAATCTGCACAGCCACTCTGTAGTCCTCAAGCCAAGTGTTAGGCTTGGACTCACCAGTGAACTTGCTGACTCCAGTCGCCAACCTGAAGTTGGGAGGAATCACTGCAGCTCTGATGGCTCTGCTGAAACACTCGGGACCTGAAACATGCACTCTGCTGCTGGTCGGATAATCTCTATCGTGACCATCTCTGTGTGCCCTGTTCCTGTCAACCAGACCTTGAACGAGAATGGATCTCGCGTCAAAGTCCGGCTCCCGGGGGTCGACTAGAATCCTTCGCCCACCACTGTGAGGGCGTCTGTCATCGTGTTGCCGAGGTGCGTATGACCCACTCCTTGGGGGAGGCGTGGGCACTCGACGACGATCATACTGCTCACGGTTTCTATACTGATCATGTCGATCTCCACGTCCCTCACGCCTTGGAGGCGATCTTGGGCTGTGAGCCGACTGAACTGTGTCTGCCATTACAGATCTACTATGAATCCTATTCCGAGACTGTGACACTGCCGTGTTTTGCTCCCCCGCCGCCCGGAGCAAAGCCCGGATCTGCATCAAACCTCTACCAGCCTCCGACTGGGAAGGCTGAATCGACTCTGCTATTCGGGCAGCAGCTGTGAGATTCTGGATCGGAGTTCGATATACCTGGGTTGGAGGCGGAAAAAGTTATCGTCGACTGGACTCAGGAACTCGCTGCCGAGCACGCTCGTCGAGTGCGTGCTGGAGGTTCTCCAGTTGAGTGCGCTCAGCCAAGTTGGCCAAGCGCGCCTCCTCCAAGGCCCGGGCCTCGGGGGTTTCTCCGACGATAGGAGTGTGAAGTGCATCCATGTTACGGCGGCGAAGCTCTTCCCTCTGCTGCGAAGAGAGGGGCTCGGGGCGGTACTCCTCGTGGACACGCGACGGATCGCCTCCGCCATCACCACCGTCGTCGCGGGGGAAGCCAGGAGGACTGCGCGGTCCATTGACCATCAGGACTTCCGCCGCGGGGTCACTGCTGTCGCACTCGGATGCAGTCTCAACGGAGCCAGTCGAACATGCCGTAGAGAGTTTCGTCGGGCTCGATTGCTGCGACTTGGGGGTGGCCGACTGGCGAGCCACCGCGTGCCTCACCCACCGCTGGAGCCTCGACCGACCGGAACGCTTGCGCCGGCGGGCAGCAGGGAGTGAAGACGCCACAGGAGCCGACCGATAGTGGGTCGACGGCTGCCGCAGGAGGACGCCGCGGACGCACGCGCGAAAGTGCGTTGCCCGCGGACGGGGAGCGCCTCGACGTCAAGTGGAGCCTCTTGGAGCCAAGCGGAGTCGTCGGCGACGAACACGAGCGCGCTGAGACGGATCTCGCGGCCCTCGGCCAATCCTCCGTCTGAAACCATGATGATGGGGATCGGAAAAATTGCAACTTCTCCAACAAGTCGCTAAGACACCTACCCCAAGGTGGGCGCCAACTGTCGTGGTTCTAAGTCTGACAGTAGAATGGGGGTAGGTATGTAGAGGCAAGATCCTAGCTATGGAGAAGTTGTACGCACGAGTTTTACGAGTTCAGGCCCTTCTTGGAAGAAGTAACAGCCCTACGTCTCGGTGCCCGGAGGCGGTCGACTGGATTATATGCGTGTGTGTTACAGGGGGTGTGAACCCTTGTGCATGTGAAGGGGGGTGGCTTATATAGAGTGCGTCGGGATCCTAGCCAGCCCACGTTACAAGGGATTTAAGGTACATCAAGAGGGGGGCGTTACTGGTAACGCGAGCAATAAAGAGACATAATGACCATTAAAGCTACGGCGTAATGTCCGACCGTTGCAGTACGGAGTGGCTTTAGATCTTCTGGCGGTCGAGTGACAGTCTCCATGGTCGAGTGACTTCGAGTCTTCCGAGTGGAACGCTCCATGGTCGAGTGGATGATGATTCTTCTTCGAATGCTTCTGGTTTTAGGGTGATGTCCTTGGGGAGGGTATCTTGGACAGGCCTATGACCCTACCCTAGGTACATAGCTTCATCACCTCCCACTTGGGCTCGTTCCATTTTGTTTTTTTCTCAACCACACATTTTTGGAGACACAGTTTCGTACATAAAATCGCTCGGGCTATACTGTTTGTTTATTTGGAAGAGAACCGGACGGTTTTGTGAAGCTTATAGAATCTTTTGGCCAGTTTTGGGAAGCTTCTAGAAGCTTGTGGCCTGTTTTGGAAACCTTCTACAAGCATCCAGCCAGTTTTCCTTTTTTGGTTTTCTAGATGGTGTATATTATGTGTTTTCTTTTCTTTTCATTTCCCTTTTTAATGTGTGGGAACTTTTTTCAATTTTGAAAACTTTTTTAAAAGCAAAAGGAAACTTTTTTTCTGAACTTTTCCTCAAAGTCGGAAACTTATTATTTGTGAAATTTTTTCCTAAAAATCGTGAACCTTTTATAGTTTTGTGATTTTTTTTTTCCAAAAATACGTTAACCTTTTTCAAATCCGAGAACACTTCTTCCAATATTTTGAATTGTTGCTAAAAATCATAAATCTTTTATCATGTCCATGAAACAAGTGAGCCCTTTTAAAAAATTAACTTTTTTCAAATGCCTTTTTTTTAAATTCATCTTCTTTTTTGAAATAGTGAACTTTTTGGAGTTTGTTCTCTCTTTTTCAGGTCCGTGAAACAAGTGAATTTTCTCAAAATTTGTGATTTTTCTTGAAATGCATGATTTATTCTTGGTATTCCCAAACTTTTTTGTGAACTCATGAACTTTTTTAAATTCACAAACTTTCTTTCAATCTCGTGAACTTTTTTTGGACCCATTAACTTTTTTAGGTACGCAAACTTTTTTTAAAAGCACAAACTTTTTGGATACCACGAGCTTTTTTGCACTCGTGGATTTTTTTCGAGTTCATGAACTTTTTTTGAAACCATGATCCTTTCAAATTTGTGAACATTCTTTTGTATTCTTGATAAAACTTTTTTTCTCAAAAGGTCAACCCTCAATCGATCAACTGGTCAATGATGGAACGGTTAGCCATTGTCGATCAACTGCGCGACCAGTGAACAAGGAAAACCGGGCGTTCCGATCTCTTTTTTTACGAACCAAGCGTCCCGATCAAATGCTGCCTCCTCATGTGGACCGGCCTAGGAGTGGGTGCACGTGAGCGTTCGTTCCCCTCCTTGGCACCTTCTTAAGGTGCGAGGGAGGAGGTCCATATTTTCCGCCTGTATTGGGATATACGATTCTGAATCTATATCCGTATCCTTTTTAAAGATATTTATATACTTGCACAAATCCACCAAATATGGAGGCGGATACATCGATAATATTCTGCTGATGTGGATTATGCCATATTTTCACGGGTTAGCTTAGGTTATCAAATAGGATTATTCGATTAATTTAGCCCATTGGACAAGCTCAAAATACCCAATTAGACCACTAATTACAATCACCACACACAAATAGAATAAAAATCATAACCCTAGCAACATCTTAGGGGACTTCCAATTCCGCGCTTTGAGCACCGCCGAACCCATCTGGTGCTCACTGCAACACCCTGGTGGGCCGGCCCACGAACGTGCAGCGTGAGCGAAAAACCCCCTAAACACTTTTGCTGCGACCAGGATTCAAACTCACGTCGTTGAATTCCTACGCTCGCATGTCTAACCACCAGAGCTACCTGGTAATAGTGATCCATAGTACCACAAAATACTTGAGACCAATTATAGCTGCGTTGTTCCTAAATTTGGAAGTTCACAGGTAAAAAAAAGCTCATGAACAATAAAAGAAAAGTTCACGAATTTGTTTCAAAATTAAAAGGTCCACGTACTCAGAAAAGTTCATGAAAATAAAAAAAAAGTTCACTGATTTAAGAAAAAGTTCATGAATTTGAAAAAGATCATGGAATTTCGAAATTTTGATGAAATTTTTAAGAAGTGCATGAAGTATTGAAAAAAGATCATGAAAGTTTTGAAATATTTTGAAAAGCAGTTCAGAAATTTGAAAAAGAGTTAATTGATTTTGATAAAAAAAGGTTCATCAGTTGGAAAAAGATCATCAAAACTGCAAAAAATTAATCTATTTAAAAAATGTCGATTTTTCAAAAGGTTCGTCAAATCTGGAAAAAGTTCATTGATTTTTAAAAAAATTAACAAAATTTGAAAAAGTTCATTCAAATGTTTAAAAAGTTCAGCTATTTGGGAAAAAGTTCATGGATTTTTTGAAAAATTAATGATTTTTGAAAAAAAATCGTCGATTTGTGAGAAAAAGTTCATCAACTAATAATCACACATTTAAGAAAAAAATCGAAAAAAAGAAAGAAGGAAAATAAATGTGAACTAGAGAAAGAACAAAAGCAGTTACTATGCACAAGTGTTCTCTGTGAACATACAGGTCTCGTTCCATCACGGTCGCACCATTTTTTGCACTTTAAACAGATAAAAGAAAACCATAAAAATGACCCGGCCTAGCTCGCAACGCTTCAGGCACCCATCAAAATGACCTATAACAGGCGGCTGAAGTGCCAAATAGAAACCATCGCACGTTAGTGTACGACCAGGATGAGTTTTAGTTTTTGTTGCATGCGGGCAAGCGTACAAGCTATAAGCACATGCATGTTGGCACATACATCAATACATGAATATATACAATCTGCGAACAATTTGTGATGCATGATATTTCTCTACTCTCGATATACACATGCTAAAACAAATTCATGTTCATATTGTTTGCGTAGTATAAAAAATATCAGGTCAGTGCACATATAACCTAATACTTTTTGTTCGTTTTCGGTTCGACTCTGCTCCGGTTTCGCTCTGAATTCGTAGTCCGGTAAAATCAAGAACTGGTCATTATCGGCTCCGCACTGGATCCGACAAAAAAATATGATAAAAGATTTGGGAAAGTATTATCCGATCCGATTCGTTTACATCGTCGTATGATTGGTCCAGAATGGTTTTAGAAGCTTCCATGGCATTTATTTTCTATGTGTTTTCATATTAGTTTTTTCTTATCGGTTTTCATTGTTTTCATCGGGTTTCTTGGTGTTTTCAACTATTCTTTTCATTTTTATTTTGTTCATTTTTCTTTGCTTGTTCCTTATAATTTTTCCTTTAGTTTTCATCTTCCTTTACAATACATAACTACTTTTAATACACATTGTACATTTTTATACATATGTAACATTTTTTCTTTACAAGTATTTGAATCTTTTGAAATACATGTTTAAATTTTCAAATACATGTATGAAACATTAATTGGATATGTATTAATAATTTTTCAAATACACTTTTTGTCAAATGTTATGAAACATTTTTCAAACTACCCGAACATTTGTTTACATTGTATAAATATTCTTATTTTTTATCAACCTATTTTTTAAATGCAACATACATTTTTTCAAATTGTTAAAGTTTTTCTAAATGTCATTAACATATTTTTGGACGCATGATTATTATCTAAAATTTAGCATACATTGTTTTGTATGGTATGAATTTTTTTTACTACACGTTTTTATTGACATCCTATAAACTTTTTTTCTAAAAAGTCACGTGCATCGTTTTAAAACACGTGAACTTTTTTAAAGTTTCATAAATTTTCTTAGTGCTATCAAGTTTTCTTAAATTACGCTAACAAAATATTTTTACCTCATTCTTTTTTCAAATCATTTTTTTTTCATTGAGAATTGTTACAGATGTATAGCACAAACACGTGAATATATTTACACCGCATTCTTAATGCTATCATATTGGTCTCCTGTACAAAGCCTTGTGTGTGTTGTTGTCAAGGAGAATTTCTTCTTTCTCTTATTTTGGTGAGGTTTCTGAACATTTTATTTGATTAATAGCATTCTTTTAATAAGTCATAATGAAGCATAAGAGGATGCAAACACAATGAGCACACATCTGTTCTTAGCACCATTAGTATGCACACATCCAACACTAACACACACAAACACAAATCACATATCCAAAGAGAGCAAAGCTATACAAGACCAAAATTATGACAAGGCCGAGGGAAATACAACAAGAGACATAAACAAGAGCAACATTGATCGTCACGGAGCAGCTGCTGACCCAATGAAGATGTTGCACAATTATGCAAACATGAGTTTAGATGATTTGACTTGGTGGATTATTGGTAGTGTTTCCACCCTCTTCTTTTGAGGCTCATATGAGTGACGGATCAATTACCGTGGGATGTAAATTAACCATCCCATAGCTTAGTAGGAAAAGTAGTAACAATATTCCGGCGGAGGACTCAATCTTCATACAATGGGATATCCCACTCTGAAGATATGTCAAATTGCCTGGCTGAGTCCTCCCTGCGTCAAACGTGGCCACTTCTCGCAGTGTCTTGTTCCAAACGTCGATGGCCAGGATCCACGCCCTGCGGCCCCTCTGCTTAGCCTTGGCCATGACGTAAACGACATCTTCTTCGTGCAAGCTCAGAGCAGGTTGGCTTCCACGGAGCTTCCCCATGTCATGGAGATGAGAGGGCAACTCGGTGTGGCTCATCTCCACTGGCACATTGAATATGTCGAGCCCGCAGTCCTTGCGCCAATGCTGCAAGGGATCCGCCTTCTCCCATGGTGTGGCTTTCCAACATTTGGTAACCAAGTCGGTGGTGCTGGTGAGGTATGCCAGCCACCGCGAGGTAATAACGGAGGTCGGGGAGCAGGCGAAGCGTCGACGTGGCGCCGCTGGCCTGGTAGACCAAGTACTCGCTATAACTGTCGGCCGAAGCGTGTACAGGCTGCTCATTGTGGACTCCACGCCTGATGCGAAGGAGGACCATGTCGTCCTCGGTAGCGATGACCATGGGGGGCTGTCGGAGATCGTTAGGCCTCAAGCCGTCGCAGTGGACGGTGAAGCAGGAGACGCGCGGCGGGCAGGCACTAGTAGAAAAAGAGGCTTCCATACGCCCCATTAGTCCCTAAAATAATCGAACCGCGATCAAAAGGGTCTTTAGTCGCGGTTCGGGAGGAGACCCGCGACCAACTATCTGGGCCCAGCGCGCTCGGTCGACAGCTGGCGGACGGGAGGGGCTTTAGTCCCGGTTGGCCTGGCCAACCGGGACTAAAGGTCCTCAGGCTGGCCTGGCCAACCGGGACTAAAGGTCCTCAGGCTGGCCCGAAGGCCTTTAGTTGCGGTTGGCCAGGCCAACCGGGACTAAAGGCCCATCCCTATATATAGGACTCAGCTCACTTCACTTAGCCACAATTCAGAAGGGGGGTGGTGGGTTTGCTTTTGGTTCCTCCTATGCACACAAGGTGTTTGATGAAATGCCCGAGAGCATGAAACAAACATGATATGAAGTGTCCGAGCCACACTTGAGCTTTCTCATTTATTTTTCCTCCGCGATCGCGGTTAGCAACTTGAACCTTTCATGTGTCATTGATAAAATATGCATGTGTGTAGTTCATTGTTTAATTTGTATTATTTCTAGCTAGTTAGTTTAACAAATGCATGATGGTTAATTATATACTTTATATAATAATAATGCAGATGAATCGGCAATGGATGTACGGTCCCCGACTCTCCGGCGAGTTCACTACGGGTTTGAAAGATTTCCTCGTAGTGGCAAATGCGAACAAGCAGCGAGGTTTTATTATCTGTCCATGTGCTGTCTGTAAGAATCAGAAGGGTTACTCCTCCTCAAGAGACGTTCACATGCACCTGCTTCGGCACGGTTTCATGCAAAGCTATAATTGTTGGACCAAGCCATGAGTTGAAGTAGACCGTGCATGAACTAGTAAAAGAAAAATCGGCTGCAGGGCCGCATGAAGATCATGAAGCGGATCGCGGAAGCCAGCAACGGAGAAGCAGCGTGGCTTTCACGGATGCCCCGCCTGGTGCTAATGCACCGATGATCGAGATTCGTGCACCGGAGCCTCACTACCCCGTGGATGATGTAAAGGAGATGAAAGAATGTGATCTGCATTATCCCGTGGGGAACGTTTCCACGAAGGTAGCTACCGGCAGTGCTTTACCCTGTACACCTGGAGCACTCCACCACAACAACCCCATTGCATATGGCTATGCTCGTGTCATGGTGGAAGACATAGTCCAAGAGTTTGAGGACCTGGAGATTGACAAAACTACACCCGAAGGGGAGAGAAGACTTGGAGATGTCAAGCGCCAGATCATTCTATGGAAAAAGAAGTACATAGTGTTTCCAGGCGAGGCGCCAAGGCTAACAAGTCCACCCCCCTCCGATGGTGGTGGTGGTGGTGGTGGTGGCGGTGGTGGTGGTCGTGGTGGTTCACCTACACCTCCTTCATGCCATTCGACGCCATCCCCCGATCCACAACCTCCGGCGGGTAAGCAGCCGCCGCCCCCCAATCCTCCTCCGGCGGGTACGACGCCCCCCAATCCTCCTCCGGCGGGTACGACGCCCCCCAATCCACCTCTGGCGAAGAAGCAGAAGCAGGCGGACAGCAAGGAAACCCGCTCCTGGACTATTAACCCGGACCCTTATGTACCTAGGACCACAAGGGTACCGGAGCCATCACTGAAGCCTCTCCTCCCAAGGCCTTGGGAACTTAGTGAAGTTGAAACCAAATTGGCCGCGTCTGCTCATTATGAGAAATGGAAGGCGGATACGAAGGCGATAAAAGAGCCTGAGCCCAAGCAAGTATTCACTGAGAAGCAAAAGAAGTGGGCTAAGGATTTTTTGACGACACCGTCCCAAGCCGAACTGAATATGCCTGACAACTATGAACATGAACTTCGTAGGCAAGCAAAAATATTGAAGGAGGAGAAAGAAGAAAGTAAAAAAAGCGGGAAACAAGTTGACCAGCTCGGGATGCAGAATAAACAATCGATCCCCCCGCTCATAGTGAAAGCCGGTCCGGAAGAGGACCCCATCATAGCAGCTGCGACAGCACTTGGATTGACTGTAGCGAGTGCCATGAAACAAGCGTCCGAGATGGGTTTGACTCTTCGTGCCTTCTTAGGCCTTGAGGATGCGCCAGTATGTGAGATAGCATTACAATATGTGCGGAATGGGCCTCTCGTCGAGCCTGCACGGGAAAAGAGTCTACCACCACAAATGCGAAATCTGCTACGTTGGTACAAGCAATTCATAACATGGGCCGACAAAGAATATGTTTATGCGGATGTTACAGAGGAGCATCACACCAAACGGTACTCTGTACAAGTTCATATGAGTGAATTGTTCCAGCTGTTCAATCTGCGCGAGCTCGACAAATCTATCCTGAGTTGCTACGTTCTGTAAGTGATTTATTTCTACCTCATCTCGTTCTTCATTGCCTGCACTATATATATATATATTGTCCTAACTATATTGTTGCGTACGCTATTATGCAGATTGAAGATTTGGGAATGCAAAATAAGAAACATCCATGATGTTGGGTTCATTGACCCACATATCGTTAATGGACATCTGTTACAAAATCACCCCGAAGACATGGAGAAAGACTTGTACAAGTTTCTTAGAAAGCATCAACTCAAAAGTCATATTCTATTTCCTTACCATTTTGGGTGAGTGTTTCTCTCTTGTGCCCATTCTCTTTTGTTTACTCCATGCATGGTATGTCTAATCGATGAGTTATGCATGACTGTGCATGTAACGTGTCTGCAGGTTCCACTGAATTCTGCTAAATATTGAACTTCACACCTCCAGAGTTCTAATCATGGACTCTATGGATTCGGATCCAAAGCGTTGGGCCGACATGAGAAAAATGCTGCAAAAGTAATTATTTTCAATCATTTGAGCTCTATATCGATCGGTCTCTTTCGTTCATTTCCTAATATCAAGTAACTAATAACTCCCTTGTTCATTTAATTTTCTTTGCCCTGTAGGGTTTGGAGACGGTTCTCAGAAGAAATTGTCGGTGAATTCAAACATGAGCTAGATTTTAGAAGGTTAGTTAATGTGGATAAGCAGCCTTCGGGGACCAATCTATGTGGATACTATGTTTGTGAGAACATCCGGAGACACACCTCTGAGCGGAAGGCATCGGATAGCGTGCGGAAGGCGACGGATAACTTGCGGAGGAGGCTTAGTCCAGAAGCTCGCTTCCGACCAATTCAAGATGAATTAGCAGGATTTTTCATGAGGGAAGTCATCAATCCTAAAGGAGAACACTATACCGAGGACGAAGAAATTTATATGCATACCCGAGATTGAAACTTGTTCGAAGTTGTATATGGTCATCCATCCTAATTGTGTATGGAAACTTGTTCTAAGTTGTATATGGTCACCCGAGATTGAATATATATTATATATTCCTCTTGAATTCTTCTTGTTTGAAATTTCATATGCATGTATATAGTAGCATAGAATATGTGTACTGAAACTTCATCAAAATTAAAATAAAACACAAAATAAAATATAAAAGAAATAAAACACTATAAATTAAATAGAAACCAGGTTTAGGGGGGCTAAAACCCTAAACCTGCGGAGGAGGCCTTTAGTCCCGGTTAGCCACGAGAACCTGGACTAAAGGTCCTCCGCCCCGACGGACTCCTGGCGCCCACGTGGACGGGCCTTTAGTCGCGGTTCGTAAGAGGCGCGACTAAAGGGGGAGCCTTTAGTCGCGCATATTTAGTCCCGGTTGCACAGTCGGGATTAATGGCCTTTGCGAACCGGGACTAAAGGCATATTTTCTACTAGTGAGGCCACCCAGAAGGTCACCCAGAAGGCGCCACAGCCCGTAGATCGGCACACGCAGGTGGTCGTGGCGTCGGTGCGAATGTCGACGTAGCCCCGAACGTCGAGGAGGATCGACTCGGGAGGCAAGCTCAGATCGTCGAGGTGGATAGGTCGGCCGGGGTCGTCGGCGTCGTCTTCCTCGTCCTTGGAGGCATCATCATCGTCATCCTCCTCCTCCGTGGTGTTCTCGAAGTCGTCGTCCTCGTTGATGATGAGCGACGAGAGATCGATTCGACTGTCTTCCTTTTACATAGGCGGCGGCGACCGGCTAGTCATCGCGTTCGAGATTGAGAGCGGAATTTTTTTTTAAGAACGAGAGGGGAATAAAATAGGCCTCGTTTCTGCGATGGTCCCTGAAACTCCGAACAAGGCTTGTGGCCCAAGAAAGTTTAAAGTGTTGATCGCATCAACTTTCTCTTTCTTTTTTTAAAAATAATCAACTTTTCTGCTCCTCATATCTATATTGTTACTATCTCTTAAAAAATCTATATTTTTCCCAAAAATATATAGTTTTTTTACGCAAAATTTTTACTCCCTTCGTCCCATAATATAAGATGTTATTACATCTAATATGTGAGTGTATTTACCGCAAAAATAAAATAAAATGTGTGAGTATATTGTATGTAATATCGTTTTATATTATGAGACCGAGGAAGTATGCTGTTTTAGTTGTGATCATAGATCGGGGTTTGGTCAAATCCATTCTGGCATTAAATCCAAAGTTAAAAAAATAAAAGCAAGATGTAAGATGAGTATAATATTATCCCTGTTGGTGCATCATTGTCCTATATATTACTGTACTTAATACATTTGACTTGTAGCCTTTTTTGGTACATGTTCTTGTTTTTACTTACTATGTTGCAATTCGTAATACACACAACAAATATATAGGAGCATATTTTTGTTCTTGTTCTTGTACAATTTTAGGAAGCACACTGATAGAACTGCATGTTGGTTATTCTTCCTTGATGGATGTTGAAAGTCTTGAACCTCCATCCCTAATGTGGCCGAAAGACTCAACAAAGTCATCCATAAGTTGAATATAATCTGGAATTATTTCCTCGTCGACCGTCAAACTAAGCGTAATAGTGCTATTGTAACTCTGACATTGCACAAGCAAAGCCTGCAAAACAAATCTTTCTGATTAGATACAAAATTGGGTGACAAAATGATTATAATTTTATAGGTTTACTTCTATTCATTTTATTTTTCATGATGACGTTTAATGTGTGTAGTTACAAAGAATTGAGCTTAGCTTGGTCAGTAGGATGTGCTCGTGTAATGAAGTTTTATGTCTAGTGTTACAAAGAACTGAGGTTAGCTTGTTGGTAGGGTGTGCTCGTGTATTCCCATCGAAGGTCGAGCCATGTCCTTAATTAGGTAGTCATACTGACGGAATATCAAGATAGATGTAACTTAAAATGCCTCTACCTTTTGTTGGTCTTGGGTTCAAGTTCACACATAGCAGAAAAAAGGAAGATGAAATGCATCTATGAAAATACTCTTACCTACCACCATTATTCTATAAACTCTATTGATGAGAGGCATCAGATTACAACTCTCCTTGTTTGAGTACTCCTTAACTCGAATTTGTTCCTTACAATTACATATATTGTAGTTACTCCTAGGTGCATCCATCATTTTGGAGGCATTATATCACGAAGTGATAAATTAAGCATGCACATGCGGGTAGTTGATGTTTTGGGGTCATATTCTTGCCTTTTTGCTCCAATAACCTAGAGTACATAACTTAGCAGAGTTGTTTTGATAATTCAGAAAGAATTAGAGTTGTTTTGTGATCGAAAGCGATGCATGAGGACTAGTATTCACGCATTTTATCTGATAGATGCTTAGGTTGATAAAAAAGTAGAAAGGTTGATTAAGGTTGAAGGTTTTGCTGCAAGATCATGAGTGACTTACTTGTGAAGCTCCATAAACACTAGGTGCAATGACGACAACGGGGTGCCCATAGAACTCTATTTGTTCAGTTGGTCCAACCAGGTTTGAGAACGCAAGAGTTGTATTGGCAAACATACGACCAAAGATAAAAAATCCAGCCAGCTTTGACTATCAGTGTTAGTTTGTTAAACAAGGTGCTGCTTAATTATGTCAGAGTTAATTGTAGAAAGAGAACAAAATAAACTAGTACAAAGTGGCAGCGAATATACCTTCAGACCAAACATTTTGAGAAATGATTCACCCATCTTACACGTGAAGATAACTTCAAGTGAGCTCGTTTTCCTATCCACGGTCTTCTTTGCCTTGCGAACATATGCAAGTGCGTTATCATGCATCGCCAAATGAAAAGGAAGGAGGGTGTTGCCTAGTTGATTTCCCTAGTCCGCATCCTTACTCTCACCAGAGTCTATCATTTCAACATATGTTTGTACAGTTATAAGAAAACATTAGACCAAAATAATGACATGCTACAAATTGGTAATGAAATGATCTAAAACCTCCATTCGGAAATAAATTACGTCCCAACAAATGCATAATCAAACTGAACACTCCAATATTGACTAGTAATATACATTGAAATTATATAGGTTGGTCCGGGCGAACATATTAATAATAATAATAATAATAATAATAATAATAATAATAATAATATATGTATATATATCATTAGTTGTCGGGAAACATATTTTTCATACATATAATGATTTCTATTATTATAATAAACATGTATATTTGTATGAAAAGTAATGATATATATTACGGCAATAACAGATATATAAAAAAACTGAAAATCTAATGGCATGCACTTCAATTTTTTTTACATATTTTCGAATAAAAACTTACTTGTAGGCTAGGGGTTGGTCTTGTATCAACAAGGAGGATAGACCGCAGACATATTTTGCTGGTGTCATTGGCACCTATGATAAATTGCAGGTAAGTTCACAAATGTGTATAGTTCATACGTAAGTATATATACAAGAGATCGCCCAACAGGAGAAACTATGACATATAATACACCTTTGTTTTGTTTCCAAACAACACTTACCAGATTTGCCAAACTAATATCTTGATAGAGCAGCAGAAGTCGCTCCGACTAGCGCATCGTTGATGGTCTCCGGAAACAAAAGATAAATACATATATACATAATGACTCTTCACGTGGGCTGCACGTATTACCTAGAAGGGTTAACTTATATAGTATGACCATTTTACCTTGGCTCAGTGGTTGGGTATGCAGTTGTGCAGCCTAACGACCTGGGTTCAATTTCTAGAATTGACAGGTGACGCACAGGCGGTTTGCCCTGTTTGTTGAGGATCAACCTTGGTGCATGGTGAAACCACTCATCAACACATATTTTGATACTCATTTAAAAAAATTCTGAGGACCATATTTGTCTTGGTACTCATACTGAAATGGTTGTATGCATCCCTAGTTGGTGTAGAGGCTGGGAAGTGAAAATCTCTCCCATTTTATGCGCCTCCCCTCCCCTCCAGATCCCTCCTGATCTCCTCCGCCTACCGCCACCTCCCCTCCCCTCCCCCTGCCTCCGCTCCTATAGTCGCCGGATCCCGGCTGGGCAAAGCCCGTGCGGGGGGATGATGGCGGGGCGTCCCTCCGTCGCGGCTTGGAGGCTTGGCTATGATGGTGAATCTTGAGCGGGTGCGTCGGGACGACATGTGTGTGGCCATGGCGCCGGTCACGCAGCGATGTGACCTCCTCTACCTTTGGTTGTCTTCACCGTCAGTCCAAAGGGATCTAGTCGGTGGGTGTTGCCTCGCGGTGGCTTCCCGGTGGCGGATCAACTGGAGGAGGAGATGGTGGCCTAGCTGCTGAAGTGGGTGAGGATGCCACCATCGTCGGCGGCACCCGTGGGTATCGTTTTCCTCATTGGAGGCGATGGTGGGGGCATCCCTTGCTCCATTGTTTTCGGGGGAAACCTCAGATCTGGAGGAGGCTACCATTGACGCCGATGCCCGTGGGCGTCGTAGCCCTCGTTGGAGGTGTTGATGAGCCCCCTGGATCGGATGATGGCCACGCCTTTGTCGTCACCCCCGTGGGGGCATCATCTTTGGAGACATTCATTGATTGGACGGACATGTGGACGGCTTGGTGATTCCGTGTCGATAGGTGGTGGAGCGGTGCTTCATCCTACACATCGATGGCGGCGGATCTCGGCGGCATGGCGCAATGAAGACTCGGCGTCCGATGGGTGGCGATGGACTCGCATAGGAGGATGACGCTACCTGGGGTCATGGTGGCGTCAATGGCAGAGAGGCCTGGCAAGGTCAATGCGTCAATGTCTGATCTGAGGATGGATCGATTGTAAGGAAGTGACGGCCCTTACAGCGTGCGCATGTGGTGCCCAATGAAAGTGTGCCGGACTGGTGTGTAACACAGTCCAAGTATTGTGGCTTGGATGAGGCGTTCCGCATTCGATGTTAGGTGTTGGTGTGATGTCTGTTTGATAGTAGGCTCGAACATTCAGCACCCCTTCATCACGGGGTAGGAATAGCGACAGGTGTTGCCAAGATGATGGCTTCAGGCTTACTGTTGTATTACCTTGTAAGGGATTTATGAATAATTAATAAAATGGTTGCATGCATCGCCCAGATCCAGAGGCTGGGAGTACGTCCTTTTCTTTAAAAAAAGGCCATTTTTACCTGGCCCCAAGGATGCAGATCAATACACGGAAAATCACATCATAGATGAGGATTTTAGAAGAGTGGCATGATCGAACAGCTAGCTAGATATACTTGCGCAGTTCATGTCATTCTTGATGAACTTGACGTCCTCCAAACAAAGGCTCCGGTGCACGAAGCGCCGGCTGGAGCTGGACATGGCGCCGTGATCCACGTACTTGAATGGCGTGTGCGGGTCTCTCAAGAACGGAATGGTCGCGACGAAGAGGGTGACGTACGTCCACCACGGTGTTTCACGCGAGCACAAGATACGACCAGACCCACGCGAGGAACGCTAGGACACCCTTGGACCGTGGCCGCGGAACGTAGATGGCTTCTTCGGCATGGCGGGCAGGCGTGTCGGGTCGGCCGGTGCTGCGTGCGGACGCCAGGAGGAGCGCAATGAGCGTCGTCCCGTCGCCGAGGAGTGGTGCACGCGGATCACGGCGCTGGAGGTGGCCTCGGCGGTCGGGAAGTCGAGCAAGTGGAACTCCCAGAGCGGCCGGGAGCGGTCCATGGGAGCGCGGACAGCGAGGCCATGTAGTCCTCCATGGCCCGGTCCAGGTCGGCCGCCACGGCAACAGGATCCATGTTCACCATCGTGAAACCTTAGCTCTGGCCTATTTTATGTTGTTACAACCTCTTCGATAATTGTTGGACCAGTAAACTAGAATGATTTGAGATAACAAAGACTTGCAGACATGTCCTTGCCAAGTTTAATTCACTTCCGGGAATCGATAAATCCTAGGGTCTAAGGGAAGAAGACATTATCTACATCCGAAACTGGTTCAAAGGTAATAAGGCATCTTAAATTTTTTTTAGTTTGCATGCCTTGCGCCAATTCTTCTAGGGATCCGCCTTCTCGCATGATGTGGCTTTCCAACATTTGATAGATAAGTCAGGGGTGCTAGTGATGGCGCGACACTTGAACGTGAATTGCATCTCAAAAAACTTAATATGGCCTTGTACGACGATGATGTCCCACTCCTAGGACGTTTGACAACCAGGTCTTGTGCTTTCGTCTTGCCGATTGCGGAAGCGGGATGTAGCAAAGCACATCACCATCATCGTTGTCGACCATGAGAATTTCACATGTCAGGATGCCCTTGCTCATGTCGACCCTGGCCATCGAGCCACGTTCACCTCCGGTCGCGAGCACCTTGGTTATGAAGCTCCACGTCGCCAACCTACTCATATACCAAGGTGGAAGATTTATGTCGGGGATGACTGCTTTTGAAGAATGGGAATCAAAGGTGATGAGGATTAAGCCCCCTCAATAACCAATATTCAGAGGCGAGCGAAAAGATGGTAAAGTATGCGCTCTTCGCATTTATCATGGACACGAGCGATGGTGAAACTTTCACCTTAGGATGCTAGTAGGGTGAGGTGTCCGATGATGGGATATTCCCTTAGGCCAAGGAGCTAAGTGTAGAGCCACAACTTATGAGGTTCACCATTGGAATGACCGGAGATGGAGGAGAAATGTCGAGCACAGGGGATTGAGGCAAGTGATTGAGTGCATAGGCATGCCTGCGAATAGCATAACAACCAGGAGCCAGCCGTGGAGCAATGCCAAACCGAAGTTTCTCGGTGATTGTTTGGGACGGGGGAGTGGGTTAAGCGTGGAATTAACAAGAGAGAACGGTTGGTTAATAAGGTACTTAGAAGTGGTCCAACTTTATGTTTATTTTAGTTTCACGGAAGCGGTGCTTTTCATAGGAGTAGTGTAATATCCGCCGAGAAGTAAAAAAATATAAAAAACAGGTAGTTTATAAGATTCCCCTATAATAGACCAATTCATCCAAAGCTCACCCTACTCGTTCCACTCATGATAGTCAGATTCCCCTGGAGAAAAACATTACACATTACATGTTCGAAAATCCGTACATTTGGTATTCCTTGGGGGGTAATAAGTACTTTATGTATTATGAATCTACCCCTTGGGATCCATAATTTATATACACAAAAGCGCAATATCAGAGGAGTATAGCGGATTATCACAATCCTAGCATAAAGTTATAGTTTACATTATTCCTCCTGATACATCATTCTCCAATAATAACAATGTAATGAATACATTTGACATGTAATCTTATTCTGTTTGAGTTCTTGGTTTTAAATTACCATGTTGTGACTTGTGATGCACACACATAATATATAGGAGTATACTCATTACACAGTTTTAGAAAGCATCACACACGATGAAGTTGTATGTTGATTACTCTCTGTTGATGGTGGGTGTGGAAAGCTCTGAGGCTGCATCCTTAATGTACCCGAAGGACTCAGTGAAGTCATCCAAAAGTTGAGTATAATCTGGAATGACTTCATTGTCGACTGCCAAAATTACCTTAATAGTGCTATTGTAACTCTGGTAGTGCACAACCAAAGCCTGCAAAATAAATCTAGGTGATTAAGTAAAAAATAAGGTGTCGAGAAGGTTTGAAAAGGTTTACTTCAATTTTTTTAGTGCATGCGATTAAGTTTTCTTATATTGTTACAAGGAGTTGAGCTAACTTTGGTTGATAAGGTGTATGTGCATCCAAGGTCAAGTCATCCCTTTAACTGTGGACCATCTAGTGATCAACTATATAGAGAGATATATCTAACACTGCTTCTAATCATTTTGGGTCATGGATTCAAGTTCACACTGAAAAGGAGAGGAAATGTAGCTACGCAAATACTCATACCTATCCTCATTATTCTAAAAACTCCATTGGCGAGCAGTGTTAGAGTACACCTCACCTTGCATTGTGGATTGTGGTAGATGATTTGGGTTGACAAAAGTACATAGGTTGCTTAAGATTGAAGGTTTCGATGTAAGATCGTTGACGACTTACTTGTGAGCCTCCGTAGATACTAGGCGCAATGAACACAATTGGGTGGCCACATAACTCTATTTGTTCAGTTGGTCCAACCATATTTGAGAATAAAATAGTTGTATTGGCGAACATACGTTGGAAGATAGAAGAGCCCGCCTGCTTGTCAAGTTGAAAAATATAGACACTAACTAGGTAAGAGCATAATCAGGTTGTTAAACAAGGATGTACTTAACTTTGTGTAATTTAATTTCAAAAAATAAAACATATATATAAGTACAAAGATGCAGCAAAATATACCTTCATGCCAAACATTTTGACAAACAATTCATTCATCTTATGCGTGAAGATAACTTCAAGTGACCTCTTTTTCCTATCAGTTGTCTTCTTCCCCTTGCGAACATATGCAAGTGGATCATCGTGCATCGCTAAATGAAATGTAAGGAGGATGTAGCCTAGTTGATTTCCCCATGCCACATCGTTACTCTTACCAGCTTCTATCATATCAACATACGTCTGTGCATAGTTGTACAGAAATATTAGATGAAAATAATGATATATTACAAAATTGTAATCCATTGACTTAAGGCCTCCATGCGGAAACGTTTTACGCTTCAAAAAGCGTGGAACCAAACTAGCTACTCTAATATTAACTAGTGCTTCCTCCATTCACTATTATAAGATGTTCTAACTTTTTTAAATTGGATGTATATAGATGTGTTTACTGTGTTTGTTCACTCATTTCAATCCGTATGCAGTCCTTATTGAAATATCCAAAATGAATTATAATAGTGAACAGAGGGAGTAATATGCACAGAAAATATTTAGGTTAGTCAAGTGAACATATATCCCCTACAAAAAAAGATTTAAGTGAACATCTATAACATCATTAGTTTGTCGAGAACATATTTTCATAAATACCATGATTTGTAATCTTTTAACCAAACTCGAACTTTGGGGATTATTCTGATGTCTGAAACGTTAATTACATAACAAAGGAGTAACCATTTGGTGCAGAAATGTATTCCCTGCGTCCGGAATTACTCGTCGCTTAAATGGATATATCTAGCACTATTAGCGACAAGTAATTCGGAATAGAGGGAGTACAAATTAATAATTTATGCATTTAAAACCTCCTAAATATTAATGTATTTAAAATTATATATAATTAGAAAACTTACTTGTAGGCTAGTGGTTGGCCTTGTATTGACAGGGAGAACAGACCGCAAACATAGTTTGTTTGTCTTAGAGGAACCTAACATAAATTGAAGATTTATGTTACACGGTATATAGAAATACAATAAATCCACCTGCGGACTATACATCCCTCGTTGCCAGAGGTACATCACTTACCAGACTTGCGAAAGTAATATCGTGATAGAGCTGCAGAAGTCGCCCCGACAAGTACATCATTGACAGTCTCCGGAAAAAATATAGAGACAAAATTAATCTTAATTCAGACAGAGTGTACGTACGGAACATTGGAAACTGAATGAACATTTCGCAAATGCACGATTTTCATCTGGCCCTCAGTATGCCGTACGTAAGAATACTACTGGTATACTTACGCAGTTCATGGCATTCTTGATCAATTTGACATCGCCCAAGCTAAGGCTCCGGTGTACAAAGCGCCTGCGGGGATTGGACATGACGTGGTCATCCGCACGTCTGAAGAGCGTGGGCGGGTCTCTGAGGAACACAATCGTCGCAGCAAAGGAGGCAACGTCCACCATGGTGTTCCATGCGAGCACAAGATACGGCCAAATCCATGTGACGAACGCCGCCAGGGCGCTCCCGGACGACTGCTGCCGGCGCCGCGGCTCGTAGATGGCGCCCGTGCGCTCCGGCTGCTCCGGCATGGCCGGCAGGCATGTCGGGTCGGCGGCACTACGCGCGGACGCCAGGAGCATCGTGATCAACGACATCCCGTCACCGAGAGAGTGGTGCACGCGGATGACCGCGGTGGCGGCCGCCTCGGAGGTCGGGAAGTCGAGGAAGTGGTGATAGGACCTCTGGATCGGTTAGGCTAGATATTCCGGTAGTTCTTACCTTCTGCTTGTGGCTTGAGGAGCCACCGGTGCCGGCCATTGTGACGGTGCCCGGTGATGATGGCAGATCGTGGATGAAGTGGTGACGGCGCTTTCCGTCAGCACTGCACTAACCCTAGATCGGTAGGGATGTAGGTGGGGTGTACGGCGTTGCGACGAACCTCGTTCTGCGAGCCGCCGTCCCCCACCTCTTTATATAGTGCAGGTGACAGGGGCCCGTCACCCATAGTGGGCTGAGCGCCCCCGATCAGGGCGTGGATCTAAGGGCCCGGTGGGCCGTTGGGCCCACACGGTGGAGTTATCCTAACATTCTCCTCCTTGATCTCAACTTTTACTTTTGACCTTTATACTTTGAAATAACTCTTTTCAAAGTACCTGTTTCATCACAGATTTGCATGTAGAGCATGTCTCATCATCACGGTTCATTCCCGATAGAATCAACACCTACAACACACTCCTCTGTTTTGAAACAGATTCTTTAACTTTGGGCCCTTTTATTGTCCGGAAATCTTAGACTATACCATAAAACCCATGTCGACTGTGTGTTCTCCGAACACACTGGGCGGCAAGCCTTTAATAAGCAGATCTGCAAACACTCGTCTGTTGCTTTTATGCTTCAAGCATTTCTACATGATTCCGGATTTTCTCCTTTACAACGCATAACTCTGTGTCAGTGTGTTTGACATCAACACTTGACTCGTTGTCATAGGAGCGAAAAACTTAAAAATGGTTATCGCTGTTGTCAACCATTATCAATTCCGGGTACTTGTTTCTTTAACCTTTTTGCCTGTCCCTCAGCCTCATATCATGTTGTACATTATCTTTACATCATATTAATGATAATTGATTCATTCTTTAGAGTTTTTCCACACAAAAACTCCAAGTGTGAAAGTCAGCGACAATTGTGGATTTCGCTGTATATTTCACGAGTCCTGTCTTTGTACTCACAATCTTTTGAGAGCACTTATTTCTTTCAGCATGAGGCCGATATCCTTGACTCCATTCCAGTTATCTATATCTGGACTGGACATTACCAAAACAACCCGGCTACGTGAACTGTGTCACGGTAATGTTATACTTTTGCATTCATTAAGCTTCCAACAGCTCAAGCATATGGTACCATATTCATTTGGTCTATTTCGTATTGACTTTTGGAACACTAAAGTTTCCAAAATCATTACCCTTTACTATAAAAACAGGCGTAGGTTTTCTCGCATGCATACTTTAGAAACTTTCCTTAGCATGCCCATGCGACACACCTAATACCCCTTTTATTCTTTTCTCGGTGAATCTCGATCCTTATAACGAGAGACATTCTTTTAAACTTTGAGGACAAGAACTTCTTTTCCTCCTGCAGTCGAATTAACATCACTACTAACAAGCAGAATGTTATCCGCATGTACAAGATATAGGAAATGAAATTCCCATTCTATAACTTTATACAAACACAATTGTCCTCTCATTTTCTTTAACCCAAAACAACATTTGATTGCTTTAGTCCATAAAAGACTTCTTCAGGCAGTATCTCCTGTGTTCTTTACTTTCATCTGATGTAACTCGGATCATAATATCTTTCATCTGATGTAACTCAGATCATGATGTGCTACCAACACTCATTGTAATCTATTCAGTGTAAAATGCGCAAAAAAACCTTTCGATTTTAGTCGTGTTTTACACCTTTACATATTTCCTTTGGAGTCACATTGTCCTTGTAGACTCTTTACAGCCTACTGTTTTGGCTCCATTGGAAATTACTCATGAGTCCCGAACATCGTCAGAATTCACCAATTTCATTTCATCTCACATAGTCTCTTATCATTTAGATAAGCAGACACTTCTCAAAACTCGATTGAGCGCTTTAAATGAGGTGGGATCAACCTCCATTTGAATTTCACTAACATAGACTTTATAGTAATCAGAAGTATCTGATTTTCTCATTCCTTGAGACCATCTGTGTCTCAGGTACTGGCACTTCTTTCATATGGGGCTGTTGTTGCTCTGTCATTGCCAAGAGGCAAATTAATTGTAGTCTTTCACTTCCAAGAGGCAATAGGTTTTACAGGGACCTCCTGTTTAATCATTCCTCCTTTATAGAGCTAACAACGGGTGTTGTATAGGTCATACAACATGCTCCCCCAGATACAATCTATTTGAGTCTTAGGTATCTTCATACCATGCTCCCGCAGATTACTCCATCTTCACTAAGAATGGCGTATCTTTAAACTTTATTATTTGGGTTTATTCTGTTAAAATTTTCTTCTTTATGGCACTTTAAACACTGTCTTAGTATTCCTTAGTCTGCTTTCGGAACTGTAAAAGATCCAGGAATACATCTATTTCTTTTTTTAGGGGTATTATTATGATCGTCGTACTCCCCCAGATGATCACATTCTTCATTATTGGATATCTCATATTTCTTTCTCCCCCTCGAAATGTGGCAAGAACTTTTCTGCCACAATTTCGAAAAACCATTCACAACTCTTGTGAATTCAGGAAACTTTGAGTATCTACTTCATGTATCTGATTACTTTATATGTAATGAAGTTATCTGTTAACGGTATGGGAGTACTTTTTCCTTATTCCTCATTCCATTTCAGAAACTCAAAATAGTTCTTTATCATTAGTACTTTTGCAAGGCACACTTGCATATCATTCTTATCTTTAGGTTCGTCTGTAACTTTTATTCTCTTTGGATTTATTGAGTGCTTAATGACCGTTGCACATAAGGTGTACGGTCGATACTAGGAAAGCATAATAGCTACTCCATACTTTTCTCCCAGAGTGGGACACATTAAACGCACATGAGTCATCATATCTTTCTCCTGTCACACAGGATAAGACTTAGCCAAAATTTCTCCTGACGTATAGGATTTTTGACATAATACTATGTCAACTTTACCCAGTTACGCAGGTATTTTCCCAGACTTTCCCCGCCATGCGGGTTTTATCATGATCCTCTTTTCCCGCTATGCGGGTAATTCCCTGTAAGGAACATAAATGTCAGAATTGGCTCTTTTGACTGCATATGCAATCATGAAATTCAGAAATAATCCGAACGCTCTTTGACACACATGCTTAATCCGACGTTGGTCAAATTAAACACGCATGTTGCTTGTTTCATCTCAAATCGTGTTGACTGAAAAATCTTCTTCATATAGAATACATGAAAGACATTCGTCAACCAAGACTCCCAATGATCTATTTGTTTTCTTTTCTTGGATTAATATCCAAGAATTCTTTTCTTTTGAAGCCATGCTTTAGAGAGAACATACTCCCTCACGTTATGACCTTTCTTGGTCATCTTTCGGGTAACAAGTACCCAGCCATTCGCTTTCACGAATGAAAGCATGAAAAACTTTTAGTCTGAGAAAACTTAGCCAATAATCAACAATAATGAGCATAAAAAATAACCCTACGTTGGTCTGGTTAAAAAATATGCATATTAAACTTTTTTAAAAACTTTCTTTTTATACTCTAAATCACCATTGTGGTAGAATTAGAATAAAACTCGTTCTTCTACTTTAATTCCATATCACCGTTGGGCGGAAATGGAAATAATGCATATAACTCATAAACAATGTGATGATATTATTTCTATTAAACAACTTTGCTAAGAAATAATCATCATCATCAACTTTATTGCAGCGGAAAACTTTTAATATACATTTCTCAATCTTTAT
This sequence comes from Triticum aestivum, assembly GCF_018294505.1. Lineage (NCBI taxonomy): Eukaryota > Viridiplantae > Streptophyta > Magnoliopsida > Poales > Poaceae > Triticum > Triticum aestivum. Next base: position 423,976,226 of record NC_057808.1, on the reverse strand, counting down.
AAAATGCTCTAAAAATTGGTCACTTTGATACAAAAATTATCAGAGATTTAAGCTTGGAACATAAGACTCATAGAATTATAGTACTGTTATCATCAACGTTGGTCAGAAAATAACAATACCATATTTTAACTTTAAAACAAATATCTTTCTTTTATCATAACAGAAACTATCTGCATCTTATTTCACCTGCATCTTATTTCACCCACAGGGGAAAAACAATGCTAAGAACAGTTCTTCCAATTAAATTTTCCCGTTGGTTCCAATTTAATTGGAGGATAAAACTTTTACTTTGCAGCGGAAACTTTACAATATTCTATTCAAAAACAATTCTGTGCTCTTTTACTCTCTAAGCAATTTTAACCGGTTGGTTCAAAAATGCATTAGAGAAGCAACAATTTAATCTTTTACTTTAGTTCTATTCAGTTATGAAAGAGCACTTATTTTTATTTGCAGCGGAAAAACATGAATAAAAAATTCACGAACTTTTTTTTACTTTTTAAATAAACTTTTCTATGACCGAATAAAAAATCATGAACTTTTTTTTGGTTCTACAGGAACTTTTACTTTGTAAAATACATAAACTTTTCTTTTTGGAATTTTTTCTATTCTCTGAGAAAACAAAAAATAACTGCAGCAGAGCCCGCGGCCTGGCCTGCACTCCGCTCGCGGCTGTGGCCTCGGCCCAACAACCAGC
>NC_057808.1:423971932-423975109 GCF_018294505.1 Triticum aestivum | reverse complement strand
TGGCGGCCTCCCTCTCTTTCGGCCCAGTGGCCCAGGGCGGGGCTCGGGTTTCAATCCTGGCCGTCCGTGTAGATCCGACGGCCACGTGCGCAGTTCGCTCGATCAAAACCGAGAGTCCGACCCAGTCCAACCCTAGCGCCCCACTCTTTCTCTCATCGCGCCGCTCGCGTCTCTCTCGACCATCTCTCCCGCACAACGCGGCTCTCTCTGGACACCGGCCAGCCGCCGACGGCGACGTACGCCGCCGTGCCGCGCGAGCCTCTGCTCTTTCCCTTCCCTATGCGCCGCGCGAGCCCCTTTCTACTCTCGCTCGCGCACCTTCTTTGTCCCGTGCGACGGCGGAAAAGAGGGCTTCGCCCCGGTCGCCGGCGACGGTGTCGAACGCCACCGCGCCGCGCCAGGGCTCGGGCGACGGCGACGTCCACCGCGCCGTGACGCGGCTCCGTTTTCTTTTTCCTTTCCCATCCTCTTCTCCCCATCCACCGAATCCAGTGGCAGAGAGAGGCGAGTGAGGCGCGACGGAGCTGTTCCCTGCTCCCCTGTGCGTCCGGCGATGATCTGTAGCGCCATTGCCTCCCCTTCGCCGGTGACGCGTTTCCCTTAGCGGAAGCGCGCCGCCGTTGAACGGCGTGGCTGCTGTGCTCTTTGCCCCTTTCGGGGTTGTTCTTCGTCCGAACGGCTCGGCTTGCCGATGCCCGTTCGGATCGAGAGGAACTGGCGCGGCCATGACGGAGGCGCTCTTTGCCGGCGGGCCCAAGGCCCTCTCCGGTGAACTTTTTGTTGTTCTTTTTGTTTGGTTTTTTCTGCCCTGATAGGGTTCTTTGGGGAGGGAAAAACTATTGCTTTGATTTCTTTCTTCCGAAAACAACTAGTCCGATCTGGCTGATACCATTGATAGGACCTCTGGATCGGTTAGGCTAGATATTCCGGTAGTTCTTACCTTCTGCTTGTGGCTTGAGGAGCCACCGGTGCCGGCCATTGTGACGGTGCCCGGTGATGATGGCAGATCGTGGGTGAAGTGGTGACGGCGCTTCCCGTCAGCACTGCACTAACCCTAGATCGGTAGGGATGTAGGTGGGGTGTACGGCGTTGCGACGGACCTCGTTCTGCGAGCCGCCGTCCCCCACCTCTTTATATAGTGCAGGTGACAGGGGCCCGTCACCCATAGTGGGCTGAGCGCCCCCGATCAGGACGCGGATCTAAGGGCCCGGTGGGCCGTTGGGCCCACACGGTGGAGATCATCCTAACAAGTGGAACTCCCAGAGCGGGCGGGAGCAGTCCATGGGGAGCGCGGGCAGCGAGGCCACGTAGTCCTCCACGGCCCGGTCCGGGTCAGCCTCCACGGCGGCGGGGTCCAGCGTCGGGACGATGATGTGATCGCCCACGTTCACCACCGTGCGCTCCCACCGCGGGTTCTTGCGCCCGTCTGTCACCTACCGTGCATGAAAGAGCGGGCTCACGGGTTAAACCAAGCTAGTGTCGGCAAGTAAGGTTTCAGTGGTAAGGGTATATATACTTGGATGCTGCGGAAGCGCGGGTAACGGGCAAGCTGGGTGGCGATGCCGGCGCTGAAGACGGGTACGTTTACCGGCGAGCCAAGGCCGATTGTAACGACGATGTATATGGCTTCCATGAGCCTTGCAGTAGGGCTCAAGGGCTCCTCCGCGGCCGCCGCCGTGGAATCGTCCGTCTTCGTCCATTCGGCCACTGCTGATCTTGGCGTGCGTATCGGGAGTAGCTGGGTTGTTGTTCGTAGAGCGGCTACCGCGGGGCTACCAGAACTGCCCATAACCACGTACTTTTGGTTTCAAGTGTCTGCTCGATGGATCGCTCAATGTATGGAGCGATCACCACGATCTGTAGGTGTATTATATAGACACGATGAGTACACGTTGCTTACAAAAGGCAGCACCTATAATACGCGAGTGTCGTAGGCACAGCAAAGCAAGTTCACCGGTCACCACGGTAGGAACACGCGGCAACGCTCTACGCGCAAGTTACAAAGTACTATGGAGCCATCATTCCATCAACCCTGGCAAAACATTTATTATTATGACGCGCCAGCGGCCCTTTTTTTGCGGCGCAATCGGCAGTGAAACACGTCCACAACTGATGTGATTTTGTGTGGCTCCGACAAACTATGTGGCGCCAGTTGGATTGGCGGCTATTAGTGGGAAAATATCAGTGATACCACCACTTAGATGCTCCATGATACCAATTTGAAAAACAATAAATTTAAATATCTCAAAAAATTCTGAAAATATCATGAATGTTTGCAATACATTTGTCTACTACCCCTAAAAAAGTCAAATCCAAAGTCGATATACACATTCAGAAACAAAAAAGATAAATCCAGATGTGAATAGTGTAGTTCTTCACACTCTGCATGTTTTTGTCTTTGTTGACACTACTCATATTGAATTTATCTTTCTTTGTTTCTCAACGTGTATCGAATTTGGATCTGAATTTTGTAGGGTTGTAGACACATGTGTTTGACCACTCAAAAAATTTCTCAGAATTTTTTGAATCCTTTAAATATGAAATTTTCGAATTGTTAGCATGGGAGCATCTAAGTGGTGGTATCATTTGATATTCTCACGGCTATTAGTATTGCAAGACCCTGGGTGTGGATTGTGATTAAGTTTGGGGTTTCGAAATCTCTAAGGTTAGTATAGATTTGGCTTGGGGTTTCGAAATGAATATTTGCAATACATTTGTCTACTACCCCTAAAAAATTTAGATTCAAAGTCGATATACACATTCAGAAACAACAAGATAAATCCATATGTGAATAGTGTAGTTCTTCACACTCTTCATGTTTCTGTCTTCGTTGACACTATTCATGTTGAATTTATCTTTCTTGTTTCTCAGTGTGTAAATCGAATTTGGATCTGAATTTTGTAGGGTTGTACACACATGTGTTATGACCATTCACAAATTTTCTAGGAATTTTTTGCATCATTTAAATTTGTTTTTTTTTTGAATTGGTAGCATGGGAGCATCTAAGTAGTGGTATCACTTAATATTCTCCCGACTATTAGTATTACAAGACCCTGGGTGCAGATTGTGCTTAAGTTTGGGGTTTCGAAATCTTTAGGGTTAGTATGGATTTGGTTGGAATTAAGACATGAGATATACGAAAATGCTAAACTCACGGGCATTTTACTTGCTTTTACG